>NW_015174323.1:362533-405831 GCF_001447785.1 Gekko japonicus | reverse complement strand
GACCAAGGAAGCTGCTGAAGCCCAGACGATAGTAACCCACAGGGGGGCATTCAGAGTGAATAGGCTCCAGTTTGGAGTAAATGTTGCCCCCAGAATTTTCCAGGGACTCATGGAAGGGCTACTGAGGGGGGTACCGGGGACGGTCCCCTATTTTGACGACGTGCTCATCGCTGGGGGGTCCGATGAGGAACTCATACAAAGAGTCAGAGAGGTGCTCAAGCATTTTAGTAAGGCTGGTTTAAAGGTAAAACAGTCTAAATGTCTGATTGGTGTTCCTAGTGTGGAATTCCTAGGATTCCGAGTCGACCAGAATGGCGTGCACCCCACCGATGACAAAGTCAGAGCAATTAAGAATGCCCCAAGCCCTGGTAATAAAAAGGAGTTGCAGTCATTCCTAGGGCTGCTCAATTTCTATCACGCCTTCCTCCCTCACAAGGCGTCAGTGGCGGCACCTTTACATGCGCTCCTGCATAAGGACGCAAAATGGCGATGGGGTGCCGAGCAAAAAAGGGCTTTTGAAGGGGTTAAAGCATTACTGTCGTCAAATGCCGTGTTGACCCATTACGATGACCAAAAGTTGTTGGTTTTGGCCGCCGATGCCTCTCCTTTTGGGGTGGGGGCGGTACTCAGTCATGTAATGGAGGACGGACGGGAGGCCCCCGTCGCGTTTTATTCGAGGTCGCTGTCTGATACTGAAAAGAACTATGCGCAGATCGACAAAGAAGGGCTGGCGCTGGTATCAGCAGTAAAGAAATTCCACGTTTTCTTGTTTGGCAGGCATTTTCTGCTTGTGACGGATCACAAGCCCCTGCTTGGGATTTTTGCCCCGGACCGGCAACTCCCAAACATAATGTCGGCCCGGATGCTTCGCTGGGCCTGGTTCCTCTCAGCGTATGATTATGACTTAGAGCACCGGCCGGGCAAGGCCATCGGACACGCAGACGCTTTAAGTCGCTGCCCTCTGCCCGGCCAGGACATGGACCCTACACCAACCACCTCTGTGTTGGCCATAGAGGAACTGCCCCAACCGCCAATAACCTCCAAGGACATTGCCGCTGCGTCGGCTAAGGACACTGTAATCTCCAGGGTTCTTAACTGGGTTTGGAGGGGGTTGGAGTTTGATTCTGATTCCTTGAATAATGAAGGGCTTGATCCACAAGCGATTGCATTAAAGGGCAAAACTGACAAGGCCTTTTAATGATGATGATGATGATGAAGATGATGATGATGATGATAATGATAATTTTTACCCCAACCTCCTGGCCGAGGCTTGCTCAGGGCAGCTTACACAACAGAATAAACTTCCAACAATACAGCGTAAAATCATCAACATCCATTAATATAAATAACAATGTTAAAACCAGTAACCTAATAAAGTGCTAGCAAACATAATTTCCTCATTTTACAGTCAGCTTTTTGGTCTTCTGCAGTTGTCTTGGGTGATTAGCTCAGGCAGCAATTGAAGGGTCCAGCAGATCAGGGCTCTCCCACCATAAGTTGTTGGGAGTAGAGGTGGTGGTGGTAATGGTGGCAGAGGCGGTTGATTGTCAATATTTCCATTTCACATGACAGTATTGACATCCTTCGGCATTGAGGTAATCTCTTTTTCAGAGGCAGTTGGATTTCCAGTTCCTCAAGGAGAAATTTTTGCTTATGCAAAAGTATATCCTACGGTATCTTAATCATGTCAGCAGTTTTGAAAATGTTACATTTTATGCTTAATGGTACAGAAGAATAAACTGTGTGTGGAATACACACATCTGTATTTGTCTTGTTGTAAGGTTTCCTGTCAAAACTATACAGAAAATAGACTTCAGTATACTTATGAGACTTTGAAAAGTGCATTTAAAGGGGAGAGAGATTTGATTCTATACAGTACATTACTATATGATGCATTAAAGAAAACTTCACAAAATCAGGCAGGAATAGATTAAAACAGACTAAGTTACATTGCATGGTCTTTGCAGTACAAGTCATACAACGGGCAAGAAGAAAGATAACTGATAGGTAGTATTTTAAGGCATATTAACCCAATTACAAGTATATTTTTACAATTGTAGCTCCAGCATTTATCACACAGCATTTATTAGACCTCTGAGCTAGGTTATGTCAAATGAAACACTGTGAAACTGCAGCATTTCATTAAATTGCTGCTAGAGCAGGCATTCAATCCTGATCCTCTTAAACCACATGATTTTATCAAAATCTTTGGAAATTGAAGCAATCACTAAAAGATGTCAGGAAATTAAAATGTTCTGTCTCAGTGAAAGAGATACACTCCTTGTAACATATATCAGAGTTTTTTTCTCTTTTTTTAAAAGACACATTACTATGCAGGGGAAAGTCATCAAATACAGCAGGCCCGGGAGATTTCAGAATTATCTGGCTGTTCCCATTTTTCATACTCCTGAGCAACACAGAGTTTCCCCGCTGCTTGGCTTTCCCCCAAGCCTCATGGAATCCATGACTGATAAATTATCTGCTCAAAGAATATAATCAGGTAACGTTATAGAATGTAGATCACTATTTTAAACAAAGCTTCTGGATTTAGCAGACAGTGTCCTGGTTCTTACTTTTATCTCCCACGGCACTCCTCATGGGATCGAAGTTTGGGCCTTCCTGTCAACATGCAGTTTCCTCCCTGCCTCCTTTCTGAGACTGAAATTGCAGGAACTCCACCTGCAGCACTATTCAGCTCAAATGTTGTATCACTGGAGGTGAAGAGGAGGAGGATCTCACTCCTCCACCAGGGTTTTATTTTATTTATCCATTTAAAACATTTATTAGTAGCCTTTCTACCTTATAGGAACTCAAGGTGGCTTACAACTAATAACAATAACACGAAAAGCATAAAAGCCACTAGTTAAAATCAATAATTTAAAACTGCCAATAGGCAGTAGAACTGATTAGCTAATCAAATGTCATCATGAATAAAAGTGCCTTCAGTTGCCTCCTAAAGATCAAGAGTGAGGGGAGGGAGGTCATCCCATAATAGTGGGGTTGCTTCTTTTAAGCCTGGCAACTGATGGGAGGAGTTGAGGGCATGAGTGTGATGATGTCATTTCCGATTTGATCAGAAGAAATGGAGAAATCAGAAGAAATGGAGCTTAAACTAGAAACAGTAAAATCTAAACAAAATTCTATGGAAGAGGCTCTTATAAAACTTGATAAGGCAGCTTACATTTTAAGATTTCAAAATATTCCAGAGAAGAATGATGGAAATTTAAAAATTGAGATGGCACATACAAATTGAGATGGCACTTGCAAAATATATGGAAACAGAAGATATAGAAGTTCATAATGAAATTGATGTGGCTTATAGAATGAATTCTGCATATGCTAAAAGAAATAAACTTCCCAGAGAAGTACACGTGAGATTTCATAAAAGAACAAGAAGAGATGAAATCCTTAAAACAGCAAATGAACCATTTCTCCAAATAAAAGATACAGAAATAAAAATTTTAAAAGAAATCCCATGGAGAGAGAAAAGAAATATATATATGTACTAGATGTCATATGTCTACAAGAGATTCATATAAAATATTCAGATCAAAAATATCTGGAAATTAAAAAATTTGGAAAACTATCTCCTCAGATAAGGGGGAAAAAAGAGGTGTAGTGACATAAGTGAACTCAGGGCCGGCTCACCCACTAGGCAAACTAGACTTTTGCCTAGGGTGCCAAGCCGTAGCCCCTGGAGGTGGGTGTCAAAATGCCCTGCTGCCCTCCCCCCGCCCCACTCGGCTACGCCCCCTTCTCCTCCTCGGGTGCCGCGGGGCTTTCACTTCTCAGCTCCCTGCAGGCAGGCTTCCCAGAAGTCACACCATGAGGACGCTCCAGCGTGGGTGGGCTGGTGCACGAGCTGAGGCGCACAACTCCAAGGCGGCAAGTTGGGCGGGCGTCGGACTCAGCGGCCTCCCGAGGGGGCTGTTGGGGCCAAGGCGAGGGGGCCATGGGGCCAAGGCGAGGAGTGGAGGCAGCACTTGTGGGGCTGGGGCGATGCTGGCTGGCTGGACACCGCATCCCCAGGAGCGCACACCTCCAGTCTGCCTGCACCCTGCGGGCTTCTTCGGCACCCAGGCAGGAAGGAGGGGGAAGCGGAGGGACCCCCGCATCTGACTGACCACCAGCTTTGCGCCGCTTCAACGCCATGAACAGCTCCTTCCTGAGTTACCAGGAAGGATGAGCAGGGGAGGGTGTCCAGCAGGAGCGGGGGGAGGGGAGAAGGGGAGCTTCTGCTCCACAGCGCATTCTGACTGTTCACTGCTCCTCGGGGTGGGATTGCCCTTGCGCAGAGTGGGCCAAGTGTCCAGTTGGGAGAGGGGCTTTCCCTGTCCATCACATAGCTCTTTTTTAAAAATTGCACCAGCCCATTGCAAAGCCTCGGGGGGGGGGGCGTCCTTCCAAGACGGGAGCGGCTCCACTGCCAGCGCTCAAGATATGGGTTGCCGTCACTCAGTGCATGCTGCTGTCTGCTGGAGCGGCAGGAGGAAACTTGGTGGGCTTTTGGGTCAAACCGGCTTCCGTCTCGGGAATGATGGGGGAGGGGGAGAGGCTGGGAAGCCTTCTCATCCCTTGCCGCCTGGAGCGTTGCTGGCAACACCCCCTTGTCGCGCGTGCCTTCCAAGGTGTAAGTCACCAGCCTGGGTGGCTTGACTGCTGCAAGGTGCCCCATCACGAGGCTGGCCCAGGAGGAGGGTTAGTGGCAGCTCATACATGGGGGGGGCACAAGACAACCTTGCCTGGGGGGGCACCACGAGCTAGCCCCGCCTAGGGCGCAAAAAAACCTTGGCCCTGCCCTGCCTGAACTGTTATACAGTTCCGAAGATGGCAGAATTGTGATAGTTCAAATACAAAGACAAGGTAAAATAACCTTGATTACAAATATTTATGCATCTAATCAACATCAGGAAATTTTTTTCAAACTTTTGCAAGAACTTATTTCAAAATAAAATTTTGATGAAATTTCTTTGATTGGAGACTATAATGCTGTATTTGATAGATTTCTAGACAGAAAAACAACTGGAAAACAGATGATGTCACTTCCAGGGAACCGTGGAAGCAAGGGCAGTGGCTGTTTCTGGCAATCCATACAGCTACTGCTGTTATGTCTGGGTTTCTCTCGAAGTGATATCATCACACTCCTGTTCCCAATGAGTAGTTTTTTACTTTCCCCCACTGCTGCTTGGATTGGCAGTGGGGCAACAGGATCCCCTGCTCCAACTGGGGCCTTGGTAGCCCTGCCTCCACCATAGGAAGACCCCCCAGGTAATGCAAGGCCTGGGACTTGGTTGTGAAAATGCAAAGCCTCCTGTGAATTTCAGAACAACCACAGGTCAAGGGGAAGCAAGCATTTGCATGGAGGGACTCAAGCAGGCTTAGGATCTCCCCTACACATTAATGTGAAAATCCCCTTAAAAGTACAGAGATTGGGGGGGTATTAAATACCCCCTTGCTGCTACCAAGCTGGGAGGGGCACCGTATTAAAAATTCCACCTTTGCCACCAACTGACGGAGAACACCCCCCCCCCATTTCAAAGCCCACCTCTCACTTCCATCTGCACAGGAATGAGAAACCCACGTCACAGTTAGAGTGACTCTGTCTCTTAAAGCTCTTTATTATTTGTTCCTTATTTTATATTACGTGTTGTTATTCTCTGGTAGTTATTTGTTAGACAGAGGATAAAGAGTCACTAAGGACAAAAGTTACAAAAAAAGTCAAATATAGAAATGTTTGTTAATTATTAAAATGACAATAAGATTATTAACTGGATATATGTAATCCAGATACAAAAGAGTACCTTGGTTTTCATTGCAAAGAACAAGAGTGGGGTTTTGTTACAATAACCTGAGCTGGGACACCCTGATTTCCGTCATTTTTGGAGCTGCACTTCCCAAGACCATCCAGAAGTGGGTGGTCAAGTTTGAAACTCCTAGCTTTATTATTTATAGATTCATACTGTTGTTTTAAAATGTTATCTCACTTTTAGCTGTTTGATTATGCTTTTTTTGACAGACATTTTTATTTTAATCCATTCTTGTTGTGCCCCTCTTGGAAAAAAATAGTCATAAACCTATAACAATATATAATTTAAACTAATAAGTTGTTCCTTAACATTGCAAAATAAACAATAGATTATAAGCAAAATTGACCTCTGTCCCATGCTAGCTAGCGAGCTCAGAGTACCCTGTTGTACCTGGAATGTGGAAAAGGAATATGTCCAGTTGCAAATCAGTCCAGAGAGCAAACCAAGCACTCTCTCCACCTAATATGCTACTCAGGTATCTTTGGAGGCTCTTAAATAGCAGAGTTTATGAAGAATAAAATTGTTGTTTAAATCAAAGGCCCATCTAAACCCATGCCGTATCTCCAACTTTAACAGATAAGGATGACACTGCTCCTTTAAAAGTGTCTCACCTGTAGGCCAGAACATAAGATCAAGCCAGTGGCCCATCTAATCAAGCAACCTGTTTCATACAAAGGACACCCTTTCATACAAAGGACACCCATGGAGGGCCAGGAAACAGAACACGGAGGCCAAGGCTTTTCACGAGGTTACCTTTCAGCACTGTCATGGAGAAATGCCCTCCACTCCACCCAAGGATTCTCCCGGTATTTTGGTTATTGTGACTGCTCTCTGTCCCCTCTGTGCAGCTGCAGTGCAGAGTAGTAGCCAGCAGAAAGGGAGGGGATTGGAGAAAGCAGTCTCAAACACATAGTTATGTTAACAGCACTGGACAAAGCAGGACAATCATTCACTATCTCACACCCTGCAGGTAACTGCCATAATGCCGGCAAGACTAAAGTGGTAGAAGGAAATGTCTTACTTTGGGACAGGAAGCAAAAGTAAGGTCAACCGAAGGTGGGAGGGAGAACAGGGAGAACAACAGAGGCTTTTAAAACTCTTGAGACAAGGAAGAAGCTCTCTTACTCTTCCAGCTGGGGCAGCCCTATGGATAGGCACAAGCCATGAAGGATGAAGCTTCTACCTAGGGACTCCATCTTGTTCACATGGCAAAGGACAATGCCCCAACCAGGAAACTGATGATAACAATGAACTTTAAACTATTGCAACTTCCACTAAAGCTAGCTTGTCCTATGTAAATATCACTTGGGATGTATCTAGTATAGCGTAAGCGGTAGTTACACTTCATTTTGGCACCCCTGGAGCAAGGGGGTGGGGCAGTGTTGCCACCCAGAAGCATAGGATAGCCACAGGGATTTTCTGACTTCCCAGGGCCAACCAGAAGGAACAGGGAAGGGCTTGCAAGTCCATCCCTTCACCACTGATATTGATCGATTTGCGTCCTGTGTACGTGGGAGGCAGTAACCCTCTGAATATCCATGCTAGGAAGCAAGAACAAGAGAAGGCCTTGGTTTCTACATGTTGTTTGTTGGTTCCTCACATATTATTCCTCAAGCCATTATAAAGGAGGACAGAAAGAAGAGTACTCCCTTCTCAAGAGCCCATAACAGCTAGAACTGACTGAGGGGCGATTTATAGGAGCAAGTGCCTGCAGTTGTAGCAGTGGCCTGGAGTCAGCAGGAACTCACAGCTGGACCTTGTCTAGCATCCTGTAAAGCCTTATGGTGGATCTCAATAGGTCTCATGGTCAGCAGAGAGGCCTCAGGCAGCTAATTGTGCACTCCACTGTTTGAGCTGTATGCCTCTGCCTGGGTGTTCTGTCTTCTCTGCTCTTGGACTCGTGGGGACAAGTGTGGGCTGCCTGGCAATAGGCTGCTGTCCTTCATGGGTCCCTTTGTAGTCCCAGTTTCTGGTGCTGGCTCCTGATCCTGAGCTTTTGGTCCAGTAGCCACAGCTGGCCACAAGTCTCCTGGTGGCCACTGGAAGTCAGAAGGTTCAGGCACCTTGGAGTCTCTCGTGTTGGGATCTACTACCAGACCAGAGTGTCCTCATCCTGCAGTGAGGAATTGTCTGGCCCAGACCTGACAATTAAGGGGTTAAACTGGATGGAGAAGATGGATGCCTGTACCAAGTTTATCAGTCAAATATTTGATCTCAGGTTGACAATCTTTGCTTTTCTTTGTGTTTTGTGAACAAAAAAAAAAATCATTAAGACAGAACCTTCTATGAACTTCCCCTGCCTGAACTGCACAGGACTGAATGGGAGCAATGAGAGAATCCTAAAAATCTTTTAAAATATAACCAGTGTCTTGAAAACTTCTTAAATCATGTGCTGCCAGCAAGGGATACGGCTTTGTTATTCTTCTGTTTCTAATTCCTATTAAGCAGTGCGGTGGCATTCCTTTACACTTTGGCTCATGTCACAGTAGAAAAGCTGCATTGTGGCTGGCTCTCATTGATTTAATTACTCCAGCCTGAATGAATGTCGTCAAACCTGGAGCAGCTATTTAAAATGTAATTCAATCCAGTGATGCATAAAAATACCACACTGATAACAGTAACAGAGAAGAACCTCTTGAGAAATAAGCTTCTGCTCGTACAGTGCGAGTGAGGGTTGGGGCCCAGGCAAGCCGGGAGAGGCCTGTAGGGGGAGCTGGGCCACAGGCCTTTGTCCAAAATGACACTCTTTTGAATTGGTGTGTGTGTGTGGATCTGTCGAAATAGGGGAGGGAAATCCCCCCCCCCAGGATTGTTCTGTCACTAATTGTTCTCCCATCCAGGCCCCGATGCTGGGCTGCCGTTATTCTCTTTTTCTGTAATTATTGCTGCAGATGTGGAAAGCCCTGCCAAAGCGGTAGCTGAAGCATCAGCCTCCATGACAACCGTGACAACTAGTAGCTCTAAGTTTATGACTGGGAAGGAAACTTTAAGAGCCGGACTGTAACGCATGAGCAGGTGTGTTTACTTCTAAAGCCACAGACACTTGGCTATGTTTGCAGGGCTATGTTTGCTCTTTCTTCAGGCATCCTGCCTCACACACCTCTGTCAACCCCCCTCAGATGATTAGGGGAATAAACTACATGTTGTCTCCCCCTTCTACAAGGAGCTCACAGCAATGTACACGGTTCTCTTCTCTTGCCAGTTAACTTCACAAAAACCCATGTTTTATTTTTTTCATTTTTGTTTTTTAATAACAAGTAAGAAACATTGTTCCTTGGTTATGACCTGGCCCATATGGACCAAAAATATTTCTTGAGAAGTAGGTGTTTTTGCACTGGATAAGCAAAGTTGGCACTGATCAGTACTTGGACGGGAGACCACAGAGGAAGCCTGGGCTTGCCACATGGAGAACAGCAATGGAAAACCACTTCTGCTCATCTCTTGTCTTGAAAACCCCACGAGGGGCCACTGAGACTTGACAGCACTTAATTATTATCCACAGTACTACAGAGATATTTCAGTTATTTAGTCAACAATTCTGTACACTACCTCAAGGTATCCTGATGAACCCAAATTTCCTGCTGTTTTCCTGCTGAGAGTATTACTGAAAGGCGAGTTTGATGTTTAAAAATAATAAACTTCATGTGCTTCAAACTGTAGACAGGGCATACATTAGCCTCCACCCTTGATATGCGAGAGACAGTTACTTGGGAAAGCTGTATAGAAATATTGCTTCTATATTCACATGCCTTCACCTGTGATGTCTTTTGATAACATGCTGTGTCTTGTTTCCTGTTGCAAGCCAAATGGGGAGGCCACATGGCCTCAATAGCCATGCCATAAACCCACATTCTTTCACACTTTCATGCCAAAAGCCAGACCTCATGGCTACACACTCGGGCCCACTTGCGACCAGTCACGTACACAATGAAGTAGCTGGAGTTTGGGTCAGCTGACTGCAGGCAGGGTCTCCAAACTTCCAGCCAATCCCACAAACCTGATGTTAGCAACCATGGCAACCAACAATTGGGCACACCCATGCCCACTCGCAATTGGCTGATGACCACATCTAATTTGTGACTGGAATTGGGGTATAATTGTTTGATCCCTATGGGAGTAGCTCTCTTGCACTTGCTCTTGCTCCCCTTTCCTCCTCTTGTCATTGTCTGTTTTATTGCACCTGAAATGCTGCCTCTTGAGAGACAAAGAGTTGCTTTGTGAACTGGAGCACAAAGTTGTGCAACGATGGGATTTCCCTTCAAAATCCCTTGGACTATCCTGGACTGTGGATGTTCTGACTTGGTAATTACGAATCATTAATTTTAGTTAAGGCAAACAGCCCTAGCCTTTGTTATTTTTGTAATCTCTGGTAGTCTATGCTAAGCTCTGTACTGAATAAAGATCCTTCTTATTGCTAATTTGTCTCTGGTGTTGTAACTGGATTCCAAGTCTAAGTCTTGTGCCTAAACGCTCACCATATACGCTACCATTGGAGAGTAAAAGTGTGCATCTCTAGATTGAGTTGCTAGTGTGTTTTGTCCCAGATGCCAACTAAGGGTTTGAATCTCTCCCTTAGGAAAGGCAGGGATTATTGAAGACAGATGATTCTGGTGGCATTTTGTTCTGAAAACCAGAGAGGATATAGACCATCTCATGGTTTGTTGTTTCATGTACTGAAAAGTACAGGATTCCCACTCATCCCTGGACTGGCCTCAGTGGGCTAATCTCTGTACAGCTTCAAACTGTAGACAGGGCATACATTAGCCACCACCCTTGATATGCGAGAGACAGTTACTTGGAAAAACAGGTGTTTCCACAACCTCAGACTTTTAGAAATCCTTACAAATATGTGTGTGTGTTTATCAGATGTAATGAGCTGCTTCTATGATTGAGTGGAGGGATTAACCTAATAAAGTATCTCTCTATATAATAATTCTGTTTTGGTCATGGACTCTCCTGAACATTCCACACGCTCCCAAATCAGTTTACTCCCTGATCTGTCACTCAGAAGCTGTCCCTATCCACTGTCTGCCTTGCCTGAGTCTCGCCTCCAAACAGGTTGCTGTTCCTCTCTCCCCAATAGCCAGATGGAACACAGAGGTCATTTGAATATGCGGCCTGATTGGCCTTTGCCTCTAACATTCTAAACAGTTTGTTGTTGCTGTTGGGAGTCCTGAGGTAAATGTGTCTTGAGGTAAAATACATATCCCAATTTTCCCTTAAACTGTCACTGGAGTTGCCAAAATACATATCCCAATCTTCCCTTAAATGGTCACTGGAGGTGTCAATCTCCCCGTGGGAACAAAACAAAGAAAGGAATCCAGCCAGAAGAATACTAGAGAGGATCCAAATAGAAAACTGGAAACAAAAGTGCTTAAAGCTCTGATATATTTCACAAAAGTTCAAATATAAAGCTCTTCATAGATGGAATCATAGTAGTTTTTCATAGACGTTAACGAAACTTTCCAGAATAATGTTCCGTTTCGTACTAAGCACTTCTTCTGAACAGTGTGTTTTCTTACAGAAAATAAATCTCATCTCTCTCTCAGACATTACATTCTTCACCCTAAATCATCAAACTACTGTAGTCTACATACTTAACACATTCTTTCCTGGGTGGATGGCAAAAATTGCTACTCAGGATGTTTCAGAAAGGACAACTAATATTCATTTACACTGATGTGAACAATTCAGACATTTTAAAAAACATTTTCATACTTATTGTTTTCATTATTGAATGTATTCACTGACTTTATTACACCCGCGTTTTATTTCCATCGGTTTCAATTGGAAGCATATTTCTGCCTGTACAGCCTGGGACCAACATACCTCAAGGACTACCCCCCATCCACTCCAGTCATCTCTGGAGGCCCTGATTCACTTGCTCCCTGGGTGGTGACCTGAGAAAGGGTCTTCTCGGTTGTGGTACCCAAACTCTGGAACTCCCCCCCCCATCTCTCAGCATCTTCCACCGCCCAACAACTGTTACTGGCCCTCCTCCCAGGTTCAGGTATATGCTTTTATTGAATTATTTTAAAGTTTTAAATGTTGTTTTTAATCTTTTAAATCTTTTAATGTATTATGTGTGATTCCTTGGGGACCCTGATTGGGTGAAAAGACAGCATAAAAACGTTTTCAAGAAAACAGTAAATCAACTGAGGAGAACCCACAACTCATTGTGTCGTGTGGTGGCCTCGAAGAAGCCGTAGCTCCAAGCCAGCAACCCAAACATATCTCTGAGCGGTTTTTTTTGTTCAACACTCTCTTGAGTGTTGAACAAGGTACGTTCAGGGCAGAGTTATTTTGAATTGTCTGCCTGTTCCCATGTCTTGGGCTATTAAGGGGATTGTTTTAGCCATATTGTGTTGGAGATTTTATTATCTATGACAGGTGTGGGAAATCTTTCTTAGGGCTGTGAGCAGGTTTTCTGACAGGCTTTCCAGCAGCAGGACACTGTTTCATTGGCGATGTTTTATTGCTGCAGCTAGAAAAGTTTTTTGGGGTGTGTTTAGAGGGAGGAAACACTAGGAATGGGGAGGGCAGCAGGGCCAAAGGTTACCTCTGTTGCCTCAGGCAGAGGCAGGCACAGCAGAGACAGTAGGATGGGTCAGTTGAAGAGAAGATGATGGCCTGTCCCCTTCCCCTATGGGGAGGGGCTGTGGGTCATTGGAAGAGCACCTGTTTGGCATGCTGAAGGTCCCAGGTTCAATCTCTGGTATCTCCAGTTTAAGGAACAGACAGTGGATGATAGGATAGACCTCCACCTGAGACCCTGGAGAGCCAAATTCCCAGTCTCCTTCCAAGGTATCCTTCTCCAGTCATTCAAACACAGGCCGAAGGAAGGCCATCAAACCACTGCCCAGCCGTTGTCGAAAAGGCTTCGCCAGCCTGCCACTCAGTGTCGGCAAGCTGCCAATATGTCTTTTCCGTGCATATGAGATGTGTCTAACCCCCCCCCTCTTGCCTTTCCTTAACTGGCTTGGACTCTTGTGCGCATGTCCCCCCTCACCCTCAAGCGCTCATCATCAACTGCATTCCTTTCCATGTATGCTAGCGTTGCTTTGAAGGAACCCTATCAGCCAAGGCTACAGGTGGTGTGCATTTGGAGGCTTTTGCTTAGTCTATAATGAACAGTAGTGTGAGAATAGAAGAATTGTTTAATCAGCTACAACCGTTGCTTTCTCAAGGTTTGAGCGCGAGATGAGCCCTCAAGGTGGGCGCGGGAACCATATCTATTGGCCCATGTTATTTTGAACTTGCTTTATTATACCAGTCTCAAGCCCTTTGTGTTATTCTGAACAGAAAATCTTTTCTAAGTACTTCATGGCTTCAATAAAATAAAACCTTCCTGCAAGAGTGTATTTCATTGTTTGCTGTGAGTCTGACACTCAGGTATCTAGATGATTCTGCTGCCCTCTCTCCCCTCTCCTGGCATGCCTATATTTGGACTTCCAAACCACCATCCAAAATCCAAGCCCACCATTGGGAAACAAGAGGCTGAACTCTTGACCCAGTTCTGCTGCAGAGTCTAACCGCACATAGAATTTGGCCAATAACAGGATTTCTTTGCGGTGGAAATTAATTGCCAGGGCATTAGCTGGCCTTTGTCAAAAAAACCCAAAACACTTGAAGAACACCCGCACCCATCACCTCCTGCTCTGTGCCCCGCCCCCTCACCTTCTGTTGGTTTGCGTGTGATGGACAGGAAAACATCCAGCCACGCAGGGCAAAAGACGAAGAGCTGCTTCCTTCTTCACACAGAGGGGCAGCCGTCCAAGTCCACATGAACCCACCTGAAGCTGCCTTCTACTTGGCCCATCAAGGTCAGTATTCTCTACTTAGGCTGGCAGCCCCTCTCCAGAGTCTCAGGCAGAGAGAGGTCTTTCCCATCACCTCCTGCCAGATCTTTTAACTGGAGGTCCTGGGGATCTGCTGCAGCCAAAATCACCTAGAGCCTTGTTGTGGCACCTCAAAGACATTTATTGTGCCACAAGCCTTGTGTGCCAGAATCCAGTTTCTCAGATCATATCTGTGTTTGTCTGATGCATATCAAAGTGTTCCTGCCGCTGACAAAGTGGAGTCTGGCTCCCCAGGGCTTATGCCTTAAGACATTCATTAGCCTGGAAGGGGCCATAAGCTCCTTTGTTAGTTCTGTTTCACCCAGAGTCTGATAATCAAGGGACGTCAATATACACAAGATTTCAGGAACAGAGTTCTTTGCAAAGGCAGTACAGATAAAGGATTTCCTTCGTACCATTGATAGGCAACCACCATAGCATTAAATGAAGCCCTCTAGGTTTAGTTTCTTCTGGGCAGGGTAATTCCCTTAGTTTGCCCCCCCCCCCCAGCTCATGTAAGGAACACTCGGCCCAGAATGGCGCTTCTGGCAGCCACCATCTCTTAAATGTCAGAAAAGTATTAATCGAATGTGGTTGGAGGTTTTAACCTCCTTGCCTCTCTCTTGCCTAGTTTACTGTCGCCAAGGGTCCCCCTATCTCAGCTTCCTAATAGAAACCTAAAAATTAGAAATGGACAACGCCCATTAGGTCATCAGGATGGGCTTCCTTTTTCTGCCCCCCCTGGCTTTCCTTTTCCCCCCCCCCCCCCCCCGTTTTCCCTGCTGTTGCAAAGATTGTTCCAATCTAAGAGAAAGACAATTCCATGGCCAGATTGTATTTTCTGCCTGTCAGTGTCAGGGAGCTTTGCCATCCGGAGGTCAAGAGTTATCCTGCCTAGTCTTTTGTGTTCTAAATTTAATTGTTCCAGTCCTTTTTTCTCTTAAAGAGATCAGTAAAAACTGTTAATTTGATCAATACTTAATTTTTTCACCTCGAGCTCTTTTCTTCTGCTGACTGGTGATAAGCAGTCAGAGGGCCCGCAGGACAAGTAAATTGTCAGAAATTTTTCCGCTCTCTTCAGGCCATTCCACCACTTAGAGAGATGTAATTTATACCACAGTAGTGGCTCTGCAATTACCCTGTCTATTCCTGTCGACAGTATCTCACTATCTTTTAAATGGATCCAGCTTCAGTCGTCCAGCCAAGCAAACAGTACAAATGATGCCATTCCTCATACGGCAAGTCCTAAAGAGATAAGTTCTTTAAAGAGGGGACCATTTATCAGGTGGTGATACAAGCAGGGTACTTACAAGCTTGCTTCTTTGTTTAGCTTCTTTGGCAACCTTTTCTGATTCCTAATGCTATTGATCTGCCTGAAGATGAAGCAAAACTACGGAAATCGCAAGAGCAACGGTCCGGTAGGCCCATGTCCCTATGCAAAGTGCTTGATAATCACTGATTTCTACATTTCTTGGAAAGAGAAAAACAGCAGCAGCATCCCGGGTCCTCCCCTCCCAAGACTGGGCTGCTGCACAACAAATCTTGTTAACATTCTTGGCATCAGCCAAGTCTTGGCATTTCTTTGTGTAGCTTTTGCTATGCTGGTGCCAGTGGCAGAGGCCTCTAGCAATGGGGTTCCCAACTCTGGAGATTTAGGGGGGGGTGGAGCCTGGGGAGGGGGGGATTTAGGGAGGGGAGGGACCTTGATGAGGTATAACGCCATAGAGTCCACCTTCCAAAGCAGCCATTTTCTCCAGGGGAACTGATTCCTGTAGTCTGGAAATCAGATGTAATTCCCAG
The DNA here is from genome assembly GCF_001447785.1 of Gekko japonicus. Taxonomy (NCBI): domain Eukaryota; kingdom Metazoa; phylum Chordata; class Lepidosauria; order Squamata; family Gekkonidae; genus Gekko; species Gekko japonicus. Next base: position 390,386 of record NW_015174323.1, on the reverse strand, counting down.
ATGTCTCCAGGCCTTGCCTGGAGGGTGGCAAGCCTACTATAATGCCTTTCCAGGGCTTCATTTGCTTGGTTGCTCATGAGGCTGGTTGGGCCTTCTGCACGGGGACCTTCCACCTTTCCTCTCCTCTGGCTGCAGCCTTCGGCTCTGGGGTGTCGGGAAAGGCCGTGAGCAGACTGTTGCGTGGGGGGTGAAAGTGAGGCCTCTCAGGGTCATCAGGTAGCTTTGTAATGTTTATTCTTTCATCAAAAGGAAAAGTCCTCTTTAGATGAGGCTTCTTTCACTTCTTTCGACTGTAACCTGAATGTGAACTGGATCTACCTGAATAAATGTAAGTTTTAACCTTTTTTGCAATTTACTCCTTGGGAGATTTACTTACTGCACTGGGCAAAACTCTGCAATATTAACCTAGTATCCCACCAAAACATCCTTCTCCAGTGACCAGTGATGCTGGCTAAAGTGTTAATGAAGCAGTAAAGAAATAAGGTCACATCCAGTTATTACACCAAGGGCAAACTGCTGATTATCTTGTCTCATTTCCAGAAGACCTGGAAATTTTAGATCCCTGTTCAGCTACAGGACTACAGTCCTTGAAACAATATTATTTGCAGTGGGGCATTTTTGGAGAACTCTGAACTCCTCCCCAATGGTGTTGTCATGATCTGGAAAGGGGGCTGGCTTAGAAAGCTGCAGGAAAAAACTCTTTCCTTCACTACCCAAACTGCCCTGACCTGGTTAGCCTGCTCCTGCCAGATTTCAGAAGCTAAGCAGGGTCAGCCTTGGCTAGTATTTGGAAGGGCAACCCCCAAGAAATACCACAGGGTCGTGACACAAAGGCAGGCAATGGGAAACTAGTGGTGCAGACCTCACATGCCGGATTAAGTTCCTTCGGAGGAAGTCTTGGAACTCTTCCGAAGTGAATGCCATCCCATTGTCGGAGACTATCATGTCTGGCAGCCCATGTGTTGCAAATATCTGGCGCAGCGTGTGGATGACGACCTTGGAGGGTGTCGTGGTGACTGGGCTAATGTCTAACCACTTGGAGTACGAGTCCACAGTGACTAGAAAGAGCCTTGGAAGGGGCCAGCAAAGTCTATGTGGAGTAGGGACCATGGCTTGTGGGTGGACTCCCAGGCCTGGGTGGGCACGCTTGGTGGATTCGGCCAGACCTCTTGGCATGCTTGGCATCTCCGCACCCAAGCTTCAATCTCTGCATCGATCCCTGGCCACCATACATAACTACAGGCCAGGGCCTTCATCCAGACTATTCCCGGGTGAGTCTCGTGTAGCGCAGTCAGGATGCGTTGTTGCAGGGCGTTGGGAACGTCAACCCTATCCCCCCACAGCAGGCACCCTTTATATGCTGAAACTTCATCCCTCCAAGTGAAGAATGCCATGAATTTTGGGCCCACAGAGGTTGTGGGCCACCACCCAGGCACCCAACCCTAACCCAGAAGATGATAGGGTCACGGGCCGAGCGGCTGGCAATATCGGCAGCTTTTAGGGGAGGCTCCGGCAGGTCCTCAAGCAGGAGGACGCGATGTGTGGGAGCCGGGTCGGTCCCGGGCGGTGTTCCAAGCAGTAGTTGTAGCCCGTGAGGAAGAGGGACCAGCGGAGGACTCGGGGGAAAGTACCTGGGGTGTCCATTTGTCGGCAGCGAAGAGTCCGACGAGGGGCCAGTGATCCGTCACGATGGTGAAGGGTCGTCCATACAAAAAGTCGTGGAACTTCTTGACACCCGTGACAATTGCCAGACCCTCACGATCGATCTGAGTGTAGTTCCGCTCTGCTGCCGACAAGGTCCTCAAGTAATAGGCCACAGGAACCTCCCAGCTGTCTGGTAAGACGTGGTCCAACACTGCGCCCATGCCGTAGGGAGAAGTGTCACAGGCCAGGATCATCAGCAGGGCTTTGTTGAAATGTGCAAGCACATCATTGGAAATCAAAAGCGCCTTGACCCCCCTGGAACGCTGCAGCCTTCCATGAGCCCCAGGACCAAGGCGCTTTTTCGTCCAACAAGTGGTGCAGGGGCTCCATGACCGCCGCCTTGTGGGGGAGGAAGGCATGGTAAAAGTTCAGGAGGCAGAGGAATGCCTGCAGTTCTGCCTTCGATTTGGGTGGGGGTGCTTTGACAATGGCCTTGACCTTGTCCCTCACCGGATGGAGGCCATCAGCATTCATGTGAACCCCAAAAAGTCGACCTCTGGGACTTCCAGTAGGCACTTTCCCTTTTTTACCTTGAGCCCAGCCTAGTTGAAGTGGCGGCAATTAGGACATCATCAAAGAATGGCGTCACTCCAGGGATCCCTTTCAAGAGAGAGTCCATAAGATGCTGAGTGATCTCTGGGGCCACGCTCATCCCGAACTGCAGCCGTCTCACTTTGAATGCCCCCTGGTGCGTGACTATGGTCTGTGCGGCGGCTGTGGCATCATCTACAGGGAGCTGCTGGTACGCCTGGGCAAGATCCAGCTTGCCAAAAATCTTTGCCCCTGCCAAGGTAGCCAGAACGTGGCTTACAACTGGGACCAGGTACACATGGTCCTGAAGCGCCTTATTCAGGGTGCATTTGTAATCCGCACAGATGCGGATATCGCCATTCGGTTTTACTGGGGTGACAATGGGGGTCTCCCATGCCGCATGGGAGACCGGCTCTACCAGGCAGTCCAGTTCCGTGTCGATTTTCGGTCGCAGGGCAAATGGGGTGTTACGGAATCGCATGTGGATAGGGGCCACCTTGGGGTCGAGTGGGAGGGAGACCAGGGGGCCCTTGTAACACCCTAGAGCCCCGTCAAAAACAGCTGGGAACTCCTCACAGACATCATGGAAATCCCGAGGGGCACATTGCTTCACTCCCTCTATGGTGATTCCCAGTGGTGCAAACCACGCTCTACCCAGGAGATTGACAAGGTTTCCCTCGACCACGATTAAGTCCAAGTAGCCATTGAACCCCCGGTACTGCACCCGGAAGGCCCCCACTCCCCGAATTGGGACCTGCTTCCTCTGAAAGTCCACCAAGTTCACGGGTGACGGTCGCAGTTGGAGGCCCCCATTTGGACAGTTTTTTAAGCGTCTCCACCAAGATGATGGACACCACTGACCCGGAGCCTAACTCTATTGAACAGGGGCATCCCTCAATTTTAACCCGGACCTGAATCTGGCTAGGAAGATGGAGTACCTGCAGTTACAGTTGGCTTGTGAGGAGGTAGAGCTCATCCGTTGACACATTGGCCTCATAGTGAGCAGTGGTCCGGCGTTGGGGGGGATGTGTGTTTGGGGTTTGGGCCCCTTTTGATCGACAAGCACGGACTATGTGTCCGAAGCAGCCACAGCTGGCACTCTCCAGTCTGGCAGAATTCTCAGTCCGGGTGAATTGTAGAGCTGATCCTTTCACTGCAGGGGCTGCATGGTATAGTAGACCTCCTCACTGTTGGTATCAGTGGTGGCTGTTCCTGCTTGATGCACGGCCACTACCGGTGGATGCGATCTCTCCCATGCATGATGCGATGCCAGAGCTTCTCCTCCCGGAGACCCCAGACGAAGCAGTCCCAGAGGGCCGTGTCCAAGTGAGCATCAAACTTGCACTCGGAGGCGAGGTGGCGAAGCTCGGCCAGGTATTTGGAGGCGGACTCCCGGCCCTGTTGGGTTCTTTGGTGGAAAGCCATGTGGCACGACATCTCTGAGGGCTGCAGAATGAAGTGGTCCTGGAGTGCCTTCATGATCTCATCGAACATGGTCTCGTCTAGGGTCTTCGGGGACAGGAGGTGCTGAGCAAAATCTACAATTGCTGGGCTGCAGGAACCGATGAGGAGGCCCTTCTTCTGGGCCTCGTCAGTTACCTGGTAGAAGACCAGGACTGACTTGAGTCCGGTGACTCAAGTGGAATTTTAAACTTCAACAGCCCTGATGCAGACAGGCTGGATCGAATGGGGGAACCAGCACAGCTCCCGGAGCGACTGCCATCGTACTGCGCTGTTGAGGCTGAGAAGCAGCTTGTGTGTCTTTGGTGCTCATTGGCAGGAGCGGCGGCAGTGGCACATTGTCTTCTGTGGGTGCCCAGTCAGCCTGGCTCGCTTCAACAGGATCCCATGTTCATCGCCAATGTTAAATAGTGGGTTCTAAACATGGAGGACCGGACTACGACATGTTGAACAGATCACGTTTATTGCATAACACACACAAGACAAAAACTGGCTGGCAGCGGCCAACTATATACACCCACCCCAGACACACCCCTAGTCTCATTGCAGGTTAACCAGTACACCAAACTGGCTCTATCTGTAAAACTCTCCTCCAATACCACGTTTCCAGTGAATAAACTTTCTTCCTGTCCTCTTTCTTCATGATCCAACTTTCAGCAACAAATACACAGATGGAACCATAACACAGTCAAGGTAGAGCATTTGGATCATAGCATCCTTTCTCTCACCAATTCCAGCACAACCAGTTTCAAACAATTACCACAGGCACAGGGTCGCTTGTACTTCACATCACAGCTTCAACTTGAAATGGTGGAATGAGGCAGTGAAGTACCAGACCGATGCTATTACAGACAGGTTTTGGATATCCGCATTGACAGACAAATGAGGGTACCAGTCCCAAACCCACAAGTAGCCACCATCAACAGAGGGGTTTCGCTCTTACACCCAAACACACATGCAGGATTTAAAGGCCAGCTGACAATTTTTTTTCACCACACCCTCATCTGATTAAAAAATCTGCCAACTGCTCTCATTTTGCCTCTGTTGCATCTGTGCTTGACTACATAATAAATCTAGTAAAATTCTATTGCCCATGAAGTTTCTGACTCACTGCACATTTTCCTATTTACCATTCATTTTATTGAAATCAGGTGGCATTCCAAGAGACCTCTGTTTGCTGTGAAAGGGGCAGCCGTCCTTTAACCTGCGTGTATCACTTGGCAAGAAAGATATGATCGCTGTGTTCACTACAAGCCCACAGTTTTGTTCAAAGCTAAAAAAGACATGGACTCATTTTCCTTAAAGCTGCTGCCTCTAAACCAACACTGAACCAGAGCTGTCGCTGCTGAGAACCAAAGGTCATGCGGAGAAAAATGAAACCCCGTATGAATAGAACAGGGCTCTGAAGCTTCCCCGACAAATTCATTTTAAGCCCAGTGCTATCTCTTGGAGTGTGTGTGTGTGTGTGTGTGTGTGTATGAACAGCCTCCAGAGAAACGTTAACAAATATCTCTGGAATTCTAATGCTCAGAACTGCATGGAATTTTAAACTTCAACAGCCCTGATATACCATGTGGAATATGAATTTGAATTAGCAGATTGTATCCTGTTTTACACTACAGAGTTATCTATCTGTGTCCCCCTTTAAATGAGCAACAACTGTCTGTACATCATGACATGCAAAATGGGGATACAGATCTTTCACTGTTCTTTGTGGGCCAGTTTAGTAAAAGAAGAAATAAAACCTGTGCAGTGGCCAAAACAATAGACAATGCTACCAGGTGCTTTTCAGACATTTATCGTGTATATACTGGGACACAGCAGGGCAAACCAGTTGTATTTATATTTATTTATTTATTTGAAACATTTATTTACAGCATTTGCTTGTTGTTCAAGGCTGCTTAAAACAACAAATTCCTTTAAAAGCAAAGATGAATTAGCAAACCCCAACTCCCCCCCCTCCTTAAAGTTTGTTTTAAAATATAATAATGGCCTGAGATATTGCAATTAAACATGGTGCTCTGAGAACAGTGACTCCCAAGAACAGGGCTGGGTTACAATTTGCTAGAGGTGCAAATAAGGTAATTGACACAGAGCTGTGCTTAATTAACTAACTGCCATATTTAGAAACCATTTCTCTTGATTCTAAGCGACTAGCGATCTCCTTGCAGATTCCAAGCAGTCCAGATTTGTATTCAATTGGTCTTGCACCTCTGTGGTATAAATATCAGTGCATTAATGCAGATGATTTGTTCTGCATTTATTGGGTGAAAAGAGGATTGGAGTCTTGGTGAAAAATTAGAGTTCTAAATTGTGAAATTCCACGTGTTGTTTTCCTGATGATTTCTCAGAGCTGTCGCTTGCCCACAATCCCTCCCAGCTATTTCTGGGCATGGGGCTCACAGGGAGCAGCTGGAGCTCCTTCTCAGGCGCCCCCCCCCCCCCGTAACAGTGAGGCGCTTTATGAAAAGCCTGGCTAGTTTCCTTTCTCAACTAGATATTTATATTTTAGATGTTTTAACATCACTATGCTCCACAGTGGTAGAGGAGGCCTATCCAGCCCCCTCCTTCCTTTGGTTACCTGCTTCAAATTCCTGTCCCTGTCATGGCTCTATAAATCTCTTGCTATGTAGTGACTGATACGTATGCATTTCCTTCAGTGATCTCTGTGGAAATAGCAGGCTCAGTATTTCAGTTGTGTGGACTGGCTCTGTTCCTACGTGGGTGCCACAAATGCTCAGAAACATATTGACTTTCTACCCCCTAAATATGCCTTGTATGTTTGTGTGGAGGGGAAGGCAGCAATTTACCTCTGAAGTCCTATGACTTGTATTCTAAATTCTGCGTATTTTTCCCTACTAGAAAAAATTCTAGGCTTCAGAGTCTGCCCAAAAGCAAATGCTGCTTCTTTAAAAGAAAGGAACCAAACTTACTGAAAGCTTTTTAAGGCAAAGTCTACCCAATGAGGAGTGGCAGCAGCAGAGCTGTGTGACTAAAGACCATCATATGACGCTGTTACTGTGCTGAAGGAAGTCTGCCTTCTGCGGCCTGATTTCCATTTGGGGATTATACACAACTAATACAGCTCAGTAATGTTGGAACTCTATTCAGGAAAACTGCAAGCAGTTACCATTTACAGTATATCATAGCTGGATGACAGCAGGAATGGTGGGAGTTCATTATAGGGACCATGAATTGTTGGAGGTAATTTAGATTACAATTTAAAGTTTAATTTAAAAATCTATCAACAAATGTGAAAGTGCTCGAGGAACATTTTAAAATGCACTTTAATCTCACCAGCACAAATAGCTTTTTCAGAGCTCTAAGCATCATCACCTGGCAAAACAGTAAAACTTTACTGCATCTTTAATTAAATTGCAAACACAAAGGATAATTAACATTTTTATTTTTATTTTATTCATGCTATTGTTTTCCTTCAGAGTCAATATCTTCGAGTTGCAGCAATAGAGGTTTACAGCTGGCACATTGCACCAAGATGTAGCAAATGGATGGTTCTGTGCTAAAGGACCACACTGTCCTGTGCACGTGTCGATTTTGCACACATGCAAATGCATATGCATGCAGACTAACTAGCTGACTAGTTGCTGTCAATGGATTAAAGACCCAAATATTTGAATGATAGATGCATGTTAGATCCCCTTTTTTGTTGATGAACATGAATGATTGATCCCCCTTTTTGTTGCCCGTCCTCTTCTGAAGAAGAAGAAAAAGAGATTGGATTTATACCCCGCCCTTTGCTACCTGAAGGTGTCTCAGAGCGGTTTAATCTCCTTTCCCTTCCTCTCCCCACAACAGACACCCTGTGAAGGAGGTGGGGCTGAGAGACCTCTTTCGAGGACTGATCTTGAGAGAACAGCTCTGAGAGAACTTGTGACTGACCCAAGATCATGCCAGCAGCTGCATGTGGAGAAGTGGAGAATCAAACCAGGTTCTCCCAGATTAGAGTCTGCGCTCCTAACCACTACACAAAACTGTCCTCTTTTTGGGTTGGAAGGTTAGGAATATTCCTAGAACAAATTTTGAGTCTAGTGACATCTTTGAGACCAACAAAAGTTTATTCAAAATATGAGCTTTTGTGTGCTTCTTCAGATACAATGAAATGGAAATAGCTATAACAGTCATACATATAGAGGGTGGGCAGTAAATTAGCATACAGAATAATGAAGATGTTTTAACAGCTTAAAAGAATAACAAGCTTTAGTTAGGAATAGTCCTAGTTAGTAGTAATTATCACAGCTTAAATAGTAGGGGTATTTGAAATGAGATTTTTCATAGTGATCACTTGTTTGATGTCAGTCGGGAAATGGGTCGGCTTTTTTGCTTTTCAAAATATGGTAACCCTATGTGTGAAAAAGTTCACCAGATCCAGTTCTTAAAATGAGGCACCCGTGAGAGTCCCCAAGGCAACCCGAACGTTCCAGTGATGCAGCACAGCACAAACAATGGGGAGCAAACGCCATTCCCACCAACTGTGTCAGAGAGGAGTCTCATGCAAAGGGCTTTTGCGGTGCAGGAGGTGCAGGCGGTGGCTGAGTGATCAAAGTCACTGTCCCTAATAGTCAGGGACCAGCCTCCATTTGGATAGACAAATCCATGCAGTGGAGGGAACCATGATGACCACTCATGGGATTCATGGGAACCCTCAGTTTGCAGACAAGTCTTAGCGTAATCCCCCCCCATTTCAGGATACAGCCCCAAAAGACCCCAATTTTAAAAATGCAAAACAAACAAGATAACCCCCCAACCCTAAACAAACCTGTAACCCCCAAAAAACTAATGGTGTTTGGGCAACAGTTTGGGCTAGAACAACCCAAGATGGAGCATGAGAACTAGACAGCCAGTAACAGGAAGAGGAGGTGATGGAGGCGGGGTGGGGTGGGGTTGGTCCTGGGAGGAGAAGGGAGCAAGGAGGAGGCTGGAGCTAAGCCGGCAGTGGAAAGTAGGCAGGTGCTGGTCTCAGAGGGGCTGAGCTGGCTAGAGGTGGGGACAAGGGGGGTGTAGTGACGAGGTAGCCAAGGAAATACAACCATCTGTTTCCTTTCCTCTTTTCAGGAGTTTGGTGTCTGTTTTGAATGAATTAGCTGAAGAGAGACTGAAAGAGAAGCACACAAAGGGAGGTCTGGCAGAATTCCATTCTTTGGGTGCTGCTTGGAGGCTGCTGATGGCCTCCCAAACCTTCCTGACCTCCTGCTGGCACACCCTGCGGTGTGTAACATCAACCTCTCCCCCCCCCCCCCCCCCCCCATACACAAGGGAAGAAGTTACAGAAGGGCTCATTGAGGAGTAAGAGAGAACTACAAAGAGAAATCAAAGAAAAACTGAAGAGAAAATCTTCTCTGGAAAGAGAATAAAAAGAATGTCTCTATATCTTAATCTTAAATTATATCTATGTCTTTAAAAAAAACCCTCAGGTCTCTATATCTTAAAAAATGAATTTCAGAAAAAGAATTTCCACTCATAGCAATGCTAGTGGAGGCTATAGCAGCAGCAGAGTGGGCAGTGAGGTGGGCGGGAGGGAACGGGTCCCCCCTATGAGTTCCTGTGTGCCCCCTCTTGTACAGAGTGACCCTCCCTTGCACCAATCAGAATGCAGTCCTGAATCCATCAATGGGTACTCCAACTTGGTCCAATGGGTTTGCAACGGCGAGATTTGCACCCAATTTGGCCAATGGCTAGGCTTCACCACAGAAGCCACCGAGGTAAACTCAGGTCTCCAAGAAGAGCACACAGTGCCCCTCAGGTTATGTAGGTGGTCTCATCCCGCTATCTTCCACGACAACAACATTGCATGTTTGGTTCCTCGCATTTCATAGCAGGCAAAGTATTTTGCTAACCTTCCTTATTTTAACCTATTCCCCCCCCTCCTCTCACCCATAGGCGTAATCTTCGTGGGGGCGTCGGGGCGTCAGCCCCCACCGAAATTTTCAGGAAGGTGCTCAGCCTCCCCCGGGAGCCACCCTTGCTCCTAGCAAAGCAATGCCTCTGGCCCAGCCCCAGCCCCCCCCCCGGGAAATTGGAAAGTCTACACCCTTGCTCTCACCCTAGACACCTCTTAGCTTCTCCTTCCCAGGATCGGGATCAGTCTGCCCACCAGCCAGCCACTCTCTCCCCACAGCCACTTAGGCAGGGAACCCTTCCCTTCTCTTCAAGGCTCCATCATATTTCCCCACCAACACCTTTTGGCCCCATGTTGGGCAACCTGTCACCAGGACTGTTCTAGGCTAGGGGCACAATGTATTAAGTAACGTTTAGGTCTTGTTATCTGCTCATTGCCTTGATTTCCCTCTGATCTCTTAATTTCTCATCTGTGTCTTGTTAGGGTAATAAAGCTACTGGCTAGTTGAGTGCTTTGTCTCCCTTCTGTCTTTTCTTGTCTCAGAGATGTACTGCATGAATCTGGGAGTTGATAGACAAGGGACTGGATGGTTCTGCGTTTGACCCCAGCGTTTTGGGCTATTTGACTTGACAGGCATGGCACAGGGCCTGATCTGGGCAACACCACCAATAACTGAATTACTTGTTGTCCTCCAAGCCTGCATAATGCCAAAAAGCATGAAGACATCAGAGATAGGTTTCCTGCAACTGCCAGCCAGTAACAGAGGCGAATAACAGGCCTTTCTAGGCCAGAGTCACAGCAATCTAAATCTGCTGAAGTCCCCAGGTGGGTGCAACTCACTTCCTTCTGTTCCTGGGGTCTATAATTTCATTCACAACACCTGATGCTTGAATTGTTTTTTAAAAGCAAGGGCTGGGTCTAAAGATGTCCACCTGTAAATGGAGGAAGCTTCAACTGACAAACATAAATGGAAGATTCCTTTAATCAATGGAAGAGTCTTCTGTCTGTGGAAGAGAATCTTTGGAACTTGAAACCAAAACTTCTACTGAAGAAGAGCTGGTCAAAACATGCATTTTGTCCTATGTTTTATAATGACACACAAACAAAATGTATTGATTTTGTGAGATTGCCATTTATTTAATAGCATTTATTTATCTATGTTTTCAAAGACCTGTTTTTAAAGAATAGATATACCTTTTTCCTCACAGGGGGCAGGGTGCTACAGCAATTTGGTTCAGCAAACCAAATAAGGGATTTTTCATGTTTACCAGCAGGTAACATTTAATTACAATAATAGAAAAGAAGACAGTCTTGATCAATGGAAATAACCATGACACAAATGTACAAAGAATGTATTTATAAAAACATGCACACACACAGACACACACACGGATCTTGTAGTCACAATAAATCCTTAAAAACAATACCCATAAAATAAAGCAAAATTTCAGAACTGCTGGCAAACTCTATCCCATTAACTCAAATAATTTTTCCTTTCATAGATAAATTCTCAACATTCTAAAAAACAAAACATTAACGATTCTTATTTTCCCCTCAAAATTTGAATAATAAAGCTACAAAGTTTTTACCAACCATGGTATTGTTAAGAAATGTATTTGATTTTCCAGTGTAGATGCCCAGCTCCTGACTGATTTGCCATCATCTAAAAAACACTAAAAATAATTCTAATGCAAAATCTACTGTATTAATTTATCCATAAAAGCTGTGAGCCCAGCTTAACCCTCCCGCATTTCCATACCGCTACCTAGGTAAAGGTATGCCTCTCCAAAGGGTTAGTGGGATGCAGGCTTATTCTCTCTCCACTTTTCAATTGATCTCTTGGTTATATTTTCAGCTATGCAGAAACAAATGCTACAAATGGAAACACTAAAGCTTGCCTATCTTTCAACCAGGGATTCAATACTGCAAAGTTTAACTGAAGAAATTATGCCTGTATCTAGTCTAGTAGCAAACTGGGTACAAACCAAGACCAGTTAACAAACATAATTTAATGGACTGGGTCACTTGAGTTTGTACCTAAAGGAAAATGCATCTACAGGTAAACTGTTGATACCTGCAGTCGCAGTCCAAACTCTTATTTCTTACAGCCTTCATCTCTGAAATCATTCTCACCTTGGTTAACATCCTCTCCTTTTTGGTTTGAAACTAGAGGCTAACTGGAAAAAAATGGTCCTGCTGCATAGATCTTCATATCTACACAGAAAGAGTTGGTTTGTTGTGACCAATGCTGCTTGCTGGATTAATAACTCGGTGCAACAGAGAAGAGCAGCATCAAAATCCATGGGGGGTAAGAAGAGCTGAGGCTACTACGGGTCACAGCCGTGAGGATGGAAAGCACAATTATTGCTACTGAGAACAGGAAATAATGGGGTGGCTCCGCTCTGACTTGCACTTTATGTAATAATTATGTTTACATGGCAGTTAGGAAAGGCATTACAGCATAACAATGGAAACCGTGACTTCCAGAAAATGACTAATTAAAGACAGACATTTGATATTCATAGGGTTCTTATCTAATCAAATATGTCACAAATGTCAAAATCAAAGTATGTGGATTTTTGAGGACACATCTGATCTGGCATCCTGTATTTTCCTGCTGGGATTCTGTGGGTTACTTGTTGTTAAATGAGACATGGCAAAGTCCCTACAGGATTCTTTGCTTTGACATTATCTGAAATACACAAGTTGATTAGCTGAGGATGGGGGGGGATCTTGGATGGCAGGCGGGGGTTGGCCCTTCTAAGATTCCCTTTTGGACTTGACAAACTTCATCAAATAGTAGGATGAATCAACTTCTAGAGCAAAACAAAGAATACTTGGATTCCAACAGAGAAAAACATGGACTTCCACATACTAGGGGCAGGGCACCATATGCTCTGCTGTCTTCCATGGAAACGGCCCTTCTCCAGGCTCTCTACGGTGCAGTTTGCTGTGGCCAGAAGGGAAGCCACACCTTTTTTCAGCTCCACAGAAAGGAGGCTGTTCTATGCGGAGATGCTTCAACAAGGATCTACAAGCAGAGCAGAATGTACATGGTTAATTGGGAAATATGGGCAAGCAAGGTTTCTGGTGCCTTTCTTGGGTGTAAAATCTTTGATGAGTTAAAGTCTGTGACCTGCTTTAAATATCTGGATGTCTGTGGGGTTTTCCAGTCAGAGGGAAATCAGAAAGCTTCCGTAGGGACTTCGTGAAGTCACAAAAGCTCTATCCAAAGCAGGCAGACTGTTTTTGTAAGAGACGACGTAAAGGAGGGGTGGGTGGAGGGTCAAAGGTTGAGTGAGGACGACAAGCCATTCAGTTCCTTTCAGACGAAATGAGCAGGCATGATCCAGCGCCGCCACCACAGAATGTATATTAAGCATTGGTGCTTCTGCCGCCTAATTATTGGTGGTTTGGCTTCTTAATTATTGGCTAATCTAGCAATTTAACATGCTTCATTTAATTCTAATTAGGAGAATTAATAGGTAGGGAATAAAGATTTAAATGGACTGGCAGAAAAACAAAACTGAATTTTTAATGGCTCTTAGAAATGGAAGCCCTGCAGTCTGCCCGGCCTTTTCAGACAAAGCAGCCCTCTTGACTGCAAGCAGGAACGCAGGAACAACTGGAGGTGGGGGTGGTGGACTTTCTGGAAGAGATCTGCAGCTCAGGCAGACACCCTGGCCTCCGGGGAGGCTGCTTCGCTCCCAAAGGCCCTGGGGACAAGATGGAAGAGGTCATTTATATCTGGAGGCAAGGAGCCGACTCTGCCTTTCGGAGAGGATTATGCTGTATAATCTCTTACCATTACAGGAGATTATTCTATGATGTTTATATACAATCTGTGCTTTTACAGAACATGGGGGAGCAGGGGATAATTTAGTGGTGATGCTGTACTCAGGAGGTACACACAATTGATGTTGGTGCTTTAGGTCGTGAGCCGTGAATTATTATGCTCCTTCCTCAGTCTGATGCGCTCTTTATGTTCTCTCTCCTGGCCTAGCGCTGGGGGGGGGGGCGGATGAAGACATGATGCGGCAGGCAGCAGTGTTTCCACTCCAGCAGCTTGCTGCCTTCCATTCTGGCCTCCCCCAAATGTTCCCGCCTGATCTGCTTGGTGTGTTTGTCTTTGCTAATCAAGCTGCGCGCTCTGACAAGTCCTACGACATTGGACACGGCTGTTCTTCTAATTAAGGTGCTAATTGAATTAAATGGCTGCAGTAATGAGCAGATGAGCAGCATAAAAAGTAAAGAGTCAGATAGGCCAATTAACGAAAGAGCTGAGCATAATTATAACATTTAAAATACACACAGCTCTGTACCAATATTCTTAATTGTTACAGGGGAATTTATGGTAATTGGCTCAACAACAGGCATGCAGGCTTGGTCTAAGACAAAGCTGGTAATTAAAACAAAAATGATATTCAACACAAATGGCAGAGCGGGGATAACTAACCAATGATTTATATAGAAGAAGTTTGTAGATTAAGACGGGCAGAACAACAGACCTGCTGAATCGAAGCAGCCTTTTGGGGTCTCCCAGGGCTGACGGTGCCTCTTCCCCACGGGGCAGGGATCCAGAGGTGAAGAGCTGATGCTCTGAGCCTTCTGCTCATGGGTCTCCTACCTGGATTCCTCCAGTATCTGGTTGATGCGGGTGGTTCCTCCACCTGAGTCAATGGTGGTGTGTCAGGTATCCCAGTGCTTCCAGGGGACATGGGTAGCAATTCCACCGTTCTCCCATTTTCCTTTGTTACGCATCCCATCTTTCCAGGAGTCAATTTGTTCAGAATTTTTTCTGCAGTGCTGGAATACAAGCACAATTTCTGGGACGTGGATGGTCTGCTCTGTCTGGCTAATCCTTCCTGTTCCCTTTTTAGGCTGTTACCTGCACCTCTTTAGACCTTAGGTTACAATGAGTACGGAAAATTATGTTATCATGCAAGAAGATAACAGGCAAATTAATTTTATATTAGAATGTTCATCAATCCTTAATTCGCTTAAATCAATGCTGGGGCCATCCCTTCTTCCCAGAACCCCTTGAAAGGACAAAGGATCTTATGACCCTTGGAAACAGCCGAACAAATAGTTCTTCGGAAGCAACAGCTATGCCACCTATTGGAATGTGACTGAAGCCATGTTAGACCTCATAGTCAAAGAAAGGGTTGCCTTTAACCCTGCCCTGTGGAGAGTAGAGCATGGTAGTAACAGCTGTGGTCAATTAAGGCTGATTGAGCTTAATAAGTGGGGTGGATAGAGAGGGAGTAAGTCGGTGTGGTTACTATCAGCCGTTGGTTGTCACTATCAGCCGTTGGTTGTCAGACAGAGAAGGCAAAACAAGAAACTGGAGGAGAGCCGAGAGACCTTTGGAATTCATCGCTCTTTAGGAGCCTTGTCTGAGGAGTTCATCTGAAGGCTTGGATTGTTGCTTGTGGTAACTGCCCCACCCTGACTCTGGAAAGCAAGCTGGGATATTGCTGTCTTCCATAGGGCTTCCCCTGGCAGGTGTTGGCACGCAGCCTGAACTTTAGATTAAAGTTACTATAGCCAGGGGTCATTTCGTAGAAACAGAGGTGCAGGAGCTCATTAGCATTTTTATTTATTTTTTAAATTTATTTTTAGATTTATATCCCACCCTCCCTGAAGGCTCAGGGCGGCTATGTGCTCTAAAGGTCACATAGATCATAAATTACAAGATGGGGTTCTGGAGTTATTATTACTAGACCAACAACATACATCCCAACAGTACTGTCATCCCACTTATTAGCATAACTTATTTGCATATGCCACACCCCCTGGCATCACCGGAAGTGTGTCAGAAGGCAACACCCACCGCTCTGGCTCCACTGGACTGTTTTGGATTCCTAGCTATTGGGTGGGGGGGGACATGCAGATCTGTCCTCGGAGAGGAAGGAGAGCTTGTACCTGAATAAAACTTGGTCTTAAAGGTGCCACTGCAACTTACCTGGCTGCTTCTTGCTCTGACTGAGGGCTGCTGGGAGCAGGGGGTGGGGCTTGTTGCATGTGCCCACCCCCTGAGCTCTTTACTGTCAGAGCTCTGCTCCTGTGCGCTCCTGCAGGAACTGACTATAGCTCATTCCCAATAATTTATACTTTAAATGGGGGAGAACCAACTGTTTTAAATCCATGCAAACAAGTAGACCCTACATTGTGCCTGTAGCAGCTATCCCAGCTGTCACTGTCTTATTATAAAGACCAGCAACAGAATATTGCCAGTCTTGTCATTGTTTGAATATATGACCTACAATTCCTTTTGGCCTCTTGTGTTGCCCCAGTAATCCCAGTGCATTCAGGTAAATGATCCACAGGGGAAAAAAGAGGTAGAGTTTCCAACTTGCAATATAATTAAAAATGGTGCATAGTGCTTCACATTTCCCTTTATATCTCTGGAGCAAAATGGGATAGAGAATTAGTGTGTCTGGTTTTTTAAAACGAGATTTGGGACTTCAGAGATAGATAGATGAATAGATGAATGGAAAATTAGCGCACAATAGTGCAATAGCAATTACCATTTTTTAGAAAATAAACCCTTAAAAAGCTGATGGTTTGGATAGAAAACTGGTGGCTACAGGTGCAAAAACAGTCAGTTATGCTGCACCACACTGTGAAAAAAAATAAAAAACAAAACCCTGTCATGAAAAAGAGAAGAAATACTTCAGATCCACAATGTGTAAAGACAAACAGTACAACTGCCAAAAAAAAACAAAAAAAAAAACAGTACAACTGCAAATTGCCTACAAAAGAACACAATCTTTTGAGAGAGATTCAAGTGGGTAGCTGTGTTGGTCTGAAGCAGCAGAAAGTTTGAGTTCAGGGGCAACTTTGGGATCAACAAAAATTTATTCAAGGGAAAGCACACAAAAGCTTATACTGTGAATATTTTTTGGTCTTTTTTTGTCTTAAAGGTCTTAAAGGAGTCACTGGACTCAAACTTTGTTCTGCCACATCTACTGAGGATTTTCTTTCTGTGGCCTGGGTGTGGAGTAGTTAATTACACCAGTGGAATTCGATTATGACTTTGGCGCAGTTGTGCCTGAAAACACATCCTACAGTCCTTAAGGCCCCAGGGTTTTACACCAGCATTAATGGCATAAAGGCAGCCCAACGCCACATTACTCCTTTCTCAGCACAACTCCTCCTCTAGGCAGATTTACCATAGCACTGTCTGAGCAGGGGGGGGGGGGAACTAACAAAAAAGATGGTTCATTTACAAATGTAATTTCAATTGAAGATAGTTTTCCAATCTTCTTTCATTTGAGCCACAATTGAACTTCTTCTCCTTTTTGATGGCATGATTAGACATTGTGAGAGCTGTTGAAGATTAGTCAAGCACAGAGAGAGTAAATTGGGAAGGATGTTTGATCAGCGTACGTCACAATATATGAAAGCAGATGTGGATGCTCTGAGCTGTTCCCTCAAATTACAGTTATGGAATAATTTAGCCCTTTTGATTCTCACAGATTACTGCTTCCACTGATCATGCTGTCAAAATCAAAGTGAGCACTTCATTCCGCTTTTATTCATGCCAGATCTATTTTGCTTTCATAATGAGCAGATATTACCACTGCACAAAGAGGATAAAGACATTCACAGTGATAGATAGGCGAGAGATTAAATGGGATCTTTATGACTTCTTCAGCCATCAGTTTTGACTGTGCGATAAGATGAGTCGACTTGGGTGCTGATTTGTTCTTTATTGGAGCCAATATTAGCATGGGCTTGCCGGTGCACGGACTGATGAAATCCATTTAAGGTGGAATGAGCAGGACCGCTTTAGACTCTGGAGAACTTCTTTTTCCTCGCCAGATCTGTGCATAGGGCATGTTTAATAACTGGTATGCCTCACACTCAGTAGAACGAATTATAATCTTATAATTATATTTTCCAACTAGGATTTTTAGGTACTTGCGGGCTTTACAAAGGACTATTGACTTTAAATGTTTTATTTTGAAGCAGAAATTTCTACAGATATCAGTGCAATTAGACCTTTGATGCCAGCGGAGAAAGTAACATACATTTTTCTCATTTATTTATTTATTTCTTATTTCAAGACTAGATGCTGGAATCACACCTGCCAGGCTTGGGGTGGGATTCCAAGGTCACCTGGGCTCCCTCTGAGCACTGCAGGGGCCTTTCCTGTTGTTTTTTGGAGGGGGAAACCACCCTCACCCGGGGAAGGGCTGTTCAAAGGGAGGGGGGAAAGATGTGAGGGAGGAGAGGAAAGGTGCTTTCTGCATTTGCCTGCCACTCCAGTTTTTCTCAGTGTTCAACTCAGGGCAGGCTGGCTTTTCCCTCTGTTGTTGTACAAAACCCACATTGGAACAGAAATTCCCCTCTGCACTGCATGCGGCTTTCACTTCCTTTGATCATCAGATTCTATGGTACCTTCAGCATAGATTTATGGCCATTTTATGGCTGTTCAGAGGTTGCCCTGAGGTATCTGAATGTGGTTTTGAGCTGCACTTTTTCCTCCCAGTTGAGAAAGTGTGGAGTGAGTGCTAGATGCAGAATCACCCTCAATTTAACTCCACAGCAAAAACTGCATCCAAATAGCCCCTGGGGCAACAGCAGGCTGAAACTGGGTTGACCACTGAAGGGAGGTCTTGTCATGCAGAATGGAGCAGAAACCTGGATTAAAAAGAAGGTTGAATTCGATTTTATTGCAGAATTGCTTGTAGGACACAGCGGTGAACATGGATTAAAAGGAGAGAGCAGAAAGGACCTATCAGTTTAAAAGGGGGGGGGGCTTTGAGCAGAACTTTAAAAAGAACCTTGTGTCTTTGAAGGCCACATACAGATACACACAGACAGGATGGGGCCCTGGCAAGGAATCATGGGGGGAAGGGGAGAGAATGTGGAAATCCCCATTCCTCTCTCCTTCCAGGATTTTCTTTGTGGCTTGAGCAGGACACTGCCCCCCCCCTTCTTAAAGTGAACCTTATAATCATTTTATTTAGACAATAATGCTAAGAGAAGTTGAAGGCAGCAGGAAAAGATATAGAGCCAACATTGGATGGATGGACTCCATCAAGGAAGCCACAAAGGCCCCCAGGTTGCAAGACCTGAGCAAGTCTGTCAACGAGAGGACATTTTGGAGATCATTAATTCAGTGGCAAAAAAATAATGCTAGGAAAAATTGAAGGCAGCAGGAAAAGAGGAAGACCCAACAGGAGATGGATGGAGCCTGCTCCGTCCTCATCAGACCAGGGCTTTTAAAGGTGGTTTCCTTGTGGTCAGTTTGCAGCCTTCTGTTTCTCTGCACGCCTCCAGGAAGCTTCCTCCTTGTTCAAGAGTGGCCCAGTCTTTTGTGATGGGCACTATAAAGTTCACAGCCCCTGAAGCACCTCCAAAGCATGATGAGCAAGTGAGTCTGAGGCTTCCAGTTAACAACGGTGAAAAAGCCAACACAACAGCTGTGCGGGGAAAGCCTCCCACCAATATTTGCAACAATGCAACTGATAATGATGATAACCTTGAAGAGAATCAGTTGATGGCAGTGGACTGACTTCTTGAAACAGCTCCTTTTGGAAGCTCAGAACTAGATGTGATGCATACCATGTGACCTAGGGTTGCCAACATCAGGATAGAAGATTTCTGGAGATCGGGGGGCGGGCAGAGCCTGAAAAGGAAGGGGTTTAGGGAGGGGACCTCAATGGGTTATAATGCCAGTGAGTCCCCCTCTTCAAAGCAGCCATTTTCTCCAGGTAATAATTAATAATTATTGTATGGCACTGTGTGTAGAGTAGCCAGGAGATCCTAAGATTGTCTGGCATCCCGAAATTCTAGATCAGGGGGGTCAAGCATGCAGCCCATGGGCTGGATTAGGCACTCAGAGTGCCCCAATCTGGTTTTTAAGTCCTTGGCTGTTTCCGGCTTCCTTTTCCAGTTCTCTTGCTGCTGTCATGTCATGGCTTGCTTTACTGGTCTCCCTCAATCACACAGGAGAGATAGCTAGGCAAGCCTCTCTGGTGTGATTGAGAGAGTGTAGTAAAGAACTGGCTGAGACTCTTCCCCCTCCTCCTCCAAGAGACAAAGGGAAGCCTGTCTTTCCTTCCACTGGCTGAGACTCCTCCCTGAAGGGAGGGAGGGGAGAGCTTGCTTTGTGGGCTCTCTCAATCACACAGTGTGATTGCTACAGTGTGTGTGTGTTGTTGGGCTCTTTATGCCAGAGCTCTCCTGGGTGCAAATGGTTTCCCTCCCCCTTTTCACTGTATTCATGCCCTCATGATCCAGTCTTTCTCAGTATAAAAGCAATGTGAACTATTTTAGAGGAGGAATAACAACAAGCCAATGAGGTGGATTAGGCTGAGAGTGTGTCCAAGTTCATCCAGCACATTTCCTTTGTAGGAAGTTATAGTTATTTCTCTGGGGAAGACTATAGTTTTGTGGACAAACACATGGCCCTCAGTCTGTGTCAGGATGCCTTCTCATGTTCTTGACCAGCACATGAAGCAACTTATGTACAAAAGGTTGCAATGCCCAGCCATTTCACATTTCCCCCTGGGTCCTAGGCTCAGAACACTGAGCATGAGATTTCTGTAATGAATGTCAATTAATCAGAAGTAGGTTTGCAGCTTACAGATACACACCTGAACAGCATACTCAAGATTCCTACAGCACAGACATTTTGAAGCAATAATTCAGAGCAAGCTGTGTGTTTTGTTTATTTAACAGGGTCAGTTATCAGACACTGTTAAATAAACAAAACATTGCAAGAGTACTAGTGTTTTAAGCATGTTTTATTTAACGTTTTAAAAGTCTTTAATTGTATTTGTATGTGTCCTTTATAAAGTTTATATCTCCTCTACCTGGCATTACATTTTATGACACACATGGCCCAGCCCAATAAGATCTCATTTATGTCAGATCCGGCACTCATAACACCCCATACTAGCTCTTCTAGTATTATGCACCACTAGGTGGCAAGCTAGACTTGTTTTTAAGGCAAGAGATGTTTCAGAGGTGGTTTGCCATTACCTGCCTCTGTGTCACAATCCTGGTATTCTTTGGAGGTCACCCTTCCAAATACTAACAAAGGGTGACCCTGCTTAGCTTTTTGAGATCTGATGGGTCAGGTAAACTCCAGGTGAACTCATCTCTATTGCTCGGAGATGTAATCCCAGGAGATCTCCAAGCCTCACCTGTAGGCTGGAAACATTGTCACTGCTATGAGGATGGGCACTCCCACTGACTCTATGAGTTTCCTCTGGGGACTCCATGCAGGGGCCTGATTTGGACTGGGAAAATGGGGGGGGGGGGGCAGGATGGTCTTCAGCCTTGCAGAGAAACATGGACCCAGCTGGGAAGTCAGGCAAAATGCAGAACTGACCTGGAGCTGCTGGGGGTGGGGATGTCTCCTGACTCTGACTGCTGCCCTCCTTCCCTCCCCAGTTGCTTGCTGTGATCCCACATGAGGGCACATTCTCACATGCACCAGGGAGAAAGTCCAGTCCAGAGGCCAGTACTGACTGACAGTGGCCGACTGCTCCCATGCATCTCTGACATGGGGATATTTTCAGTGTGCCACCCCTAAAGCAGTTTCTTTATGAACTCCATTACAGTTGCTACATTCTCAGCTCCCTGGATCTGGGATTTTTTTGGCCATTTCTTTTCTGTGCTCAGGAAAACTGACTAGATATTCTGATGCTGCACCAGTATTTTGGGCTTAGGGTTGCTCTTGAAATGGCCCTAAATACCAAGTTCTATAATTTAAGACATCCAACTATATTTCCTAAATAAGCCCCTAGAAGCAGAGTCTCTCTTGTGGGCCAGTGCTTGGAGGGCATGTGGCTAAGAGGAGCCTGAGGGATAGCTGCGTAGGAATGAAGGAGGATTAGACTGACATGATGGTGGTTTGGAAGGACTGTCTCTTCCCCTGCATCCCTGCCTGGGAACCGAGACTGCAGGGAGAGTCCCTCTCAACTGTCCCACCAACCAAAGAAGCACTTCTGGTGGGCACACAAGTGAGGGCCTTTTTGGTGGCATCCCCGTGGTTATGGGACATACCCCCCCCAGGGAGGGGCGCCTGGCATTCTCACTTTGATCTCCAGGAGGCAGCTGCAGACAGGTTTATTTGGGACTGCATATGACTCATTTATTGGCAGTCCTAATTGAGATTTTAAATTGTGGTATTTTATGTGCTTTTAAAAATAATTTTATGTATTTTCTATTATTGTTCTTGTATTTCCATTGTAAGCTGCCTTGGTGCGGCGTGAGCTCAAGGCTAGACTACTGCAACACACTCCATGTGCCCTTGCAGTCTTCAGTGGGTATAAAACACAGCAGCTCACCTGTGGCTTATCGCTCCGCATCTCCTTCCCATTTTAAGTTAGCCACATGGGTCACCTATATTCTTTTTGGTGCAATGAAAGGTACTGATTATTCTATTTAAACCCTCTGTGACCTGGGATCCACATTGCTGAAGCATCATCATTCTACATATGAACCTGTGCATCATTTCAGACCCTTGCAGAACTCATTTCTGATTGTTGTCTCCCTTACCATCTCTTGGATCTGCTTTGACTCCACAGCAGACTTTTGTTGGCTGTAGTGCCAAATTTCTGGAATACCTCTTGATTCTAATTTCTCAGCAATAGAAGTGGGTTAAAACAAAACAAAACAAAAGACAGAGGAAACAGCACATACCAGTTTTAGATACAAAATTGAATTACAAATTTGAAAATAAAATGCTAGAGAAATTGGAGATGGGATTGAATGAGGAAGCTAGGAGTGCTGGGCACAGAGATAAATGGGAAGATTTGCACAGGAAGAGCAGAACACGCACAAAAGAGATCTGGAGGAGAAAAGTTAGTATCCTTTGTAGGATAATTTTTTTGCAGGCTGTTCAGAATCTGATCGTATTGAACCAATTGTGACAGGTAAGGCATACACAATTAATTTCCAAACACCAGAACAAAGTATTCAAGACCATTACTGTTATTTTTCAAAATATTAGGACTCAGGGATCAGTTTTATAATGTAACAACCTTGATTTGAGAACTAGGAAAACAGGGATTGAGTGCATCTCATCTTTATAACTCTTTACTGGAGAAAAGAGAAGAAATCTTAAATTTCTTATGGTCAGATTTTTAAAAATGACAGGATTTAATATAGATGGGAAAATATAGATGGGAAAATATGGGACAGGTGTGATATGACCATCAAATACACAATATCAAACAGCAAACACAGAAAACTTTCTTTTTCTCACAGAGAAGAGTGATAACATACAAGCACTGCCCCAAATGCAGAAAATTAAGTCAATTTCATTGGCTGTAAAGAGAATTTAAAAATGAATTAAAAGCAAAGAAGTTTTCAGAGACAGTAAAGAGAATGCTTATACTAATTTCCTTATGGAAAATCATATTTAAAATGAGCATAACAACTTGCTAAGAAAAAAGAAGCTTGGGAAAGCTGTGGGGTTTGCAGTCACTGACGATCCTATACCACCGAATAAGGAAACCTATCCTTAAAAATTATTTTATTTTATTTTGAAATTTTTATTCACCCCTCCCCAAAACAGGCTCAAGGTAGACCACAAGAAACTGAGTTCAAGACTTGTTACAATAAAATCACATTCAAATCATTAAAACAATAAACAATAAAAATTGCACAGGTAGCGACAATTTCATATAAATCTGTTAGGGCCACAAGGTGGAATCAAATGGGCCCATCAGCTCTGAAATACAATTGTTGGGCTTGCTCACGAGTTCATTTTTTCTTTTTTTAAAATTTATAGTTCACCTTTCTTATTGAGATTCAAGGCAGGTTATACAGTATAAGTCAATGTAATCAATAGGATGTGATGTCAAATAAACAGTGCAAATGCAGTAGAATTAAAGAAAGTTGAAACAAAACATAAAATACTAGACAAGATGCGAGAGGGTATTCTAAGGGCTCCCCCACCTGTCCCATGCGGGCATTCTCTGTGTTTTGCTGACATGGAACGTGCAAGATTTTTTTGGTGGGGGTCAGTTCTTCAGATGGATACTGTCAGTGTGTCAACAGTTCTCAGTGCCTTCTTTCTTTTCTTAGGTTGCTTCTGCATGGAAGTTTTTCTCTGCTTTGGCACCATGACTGGAACAGGGCTTTGTGGAGCAGTGCTTCCCCTGTCTTGATCCAATCATCCCCAAATATGGTTTGATACAATATTTTTGAAAAGATCACAGTCAAAACACGTTTTCATGCTGTGTGGATGACTGTGGATGCATTTTCAAAGTCACTCCCACATTGGCTCTATTTTGTCTCAACTGAATCAGACCATTGGTCCAGACTGCCATTGGCTGTTCAGGGTCTCTGGTGGAGATCTGTTACCTACTGCCTGGTCCTTTTAAATTGGAGATGCCACAGATTGAACCTGGAACCTTCTGCCGGCCAAGGAGATGCTCGGCCACTGAGACTCAGTGTCATTTCCCCCCCCCCCCTGCCATTTCTTATGTGTCTCTGTAGGGCTTTTCTGGACTTTTTAAAGACTGGCAACAGCAGGATCACATTGTTTATTCATGCCCTGCCTTCCTTCATTCATGCCCTGCCTTCCTTCATAGTTCAAGGCAGCTTACAATTATAATTGCCACGATTGACTAGTCTCAACTGAATCAGACCATTGGTCCAGACTGCCATTGGCTGTTCAGGGTCTCTGGTGGAGATTGCCATGATTGACTAGTTCCTTTTGTCCACTTTTAATTTTAAAAAGCTCCTTTTGAATGAAAGCTGGGAGTTTGGTGGAGCTAGTAGATTATGGGACTATATCGACACAATGCTATTGCCCCATAAGGTAAAGGTAAAGGTTCCCTTGCTCGAAAGCCAGTCGAATCCGACTCTAGGGTTGCGGTGCTCATCTCCGTTACAAAGCCGAAGAGCCAGCGCTGTCCGAAGACGTTTCCGTGGTCATGTGGCCGGCATGACTAAACACCAAGGCGGACGGAACGCTGTTACCTTCCCACCGAAGTGGTCCCTATTTATCTACTTGCAATTTCTTGCTTTCGAACTGCTAGGTTGACAGGAGCTGGAACTAGAGACAGGAGCTCACCCTGTCTTGCGGCACCTGGGTCTTGAACCACTGACCTACTGACCTTCCACAGCCTGCAGTTCAGCGTCTTAACCACTTGAGCCACCGCAGCCCCATAGTGATCTAGAAATTGATAAGTTTTTTTAAATGGCCGCTGGTGCTGGCAGTGGTGATGGTGGAGCAGATGGAGGGCTGAGGCAAGGGAAGTGTGGGGGGAAACTGCCCCACTGGGATACCCCACTGCTGTCTCAAAAATCTCTGCAGGTATAAAGGCAATGAGAGCAAAATGGAGAACTTTTGTTTTGTGCCTTACATTTAAACAGTGTTGGGAAAGTGCCAGTTATACTCCGTTTATGTTGGCAAAAATATTATTTCAAGAAAAAATTCTCATGGAAAGCTTTGAACTTGTTTGACTATAACATTTAAACAACACTGGATGATTTTTTTGTTCTTAATCAAATATTGCAATTCAAGTATTTATCATTACTGGGGCATAAAATTAACACAGGGTTCTTCTAAAATTTTGTTTGCTAAATATAAGTTTCAAATAAATATGTTAAATCAGATCACACTGTGAAAAGATTCCAATTCAAACTAGAAGAAGATGGAGATCTAGGCTAAAGAATGGGTGGGTGGGATAAATGATGTGGAAATACTTTTGTTCCCAAAATTGTATTCCATGACTCTGTACACTCCTAGGTCCTCGACGAACTTGGTTTCCCCATCTTTCCCTGCTCCCTAACATTCAATAATCTCTAAAATTTGCTTAATCATCGGAGCATCTTCAGAACATTTGGTTAGTCACAATCAATTTTTTTTAATACCAAACTCTCCAGATATATAGAAACCTACTTTTTCTGTAGGTGTTTTTGTGACTTTTGTGATTGGCATGAGCCACCCATATATTAAACTTTACTGAGGTGAAATAATGATTTCAAGGATTGTGAAGACTGTGCTCAGTTTGGCAGATTTCGGGCCACAGAAATAAATAAACCAAAGCTCATGAGAAGACATGCAAGGCAGAAGTCTGTTGTATTTTCAAAATTCTCTTTCTGTTCTTAAGTTCATTTTCTTTTTGTGTTATTTTCTCTAGTACTTTCGACTGTTTCTTTTCAAAATTCTCTTCCTGAATTACTTTCTCTGCACTCCTATAAAGATCAGCAGTAAAAAATGTTCAATATTGTGATGCTTTCTGGATGTGAATTTTGTGGATAATCGTCAGTACAATGTTGGAAAAATATGCTGGCTTGCCAATTAAGAAGAAAACAACAACCGTGTGACCCAAGTTCTTTCCTCTAGACTGGTTAATTGGTTTAAATTTATGAATTCTTGTTGAAGTGTGTAGATGGCAGGCACATTTTAAATATGAGTCCCTCTTTCCATTTTCTTCTAACACTGTTCTTTTGGTGGTGTGTGTGTGGGGACTGTCTCTTTGCCCCCCCCCTCACACACACACAAAAGTCTGCATGGTTGCACATGACTGTAATACTGGTATAAGATTCCTGTATCATCTTGTATAATGTTGTGCTATGTGGGGAGGGAAAGGTTAGTCCCAGTTAAACTAACATTGAGGATTTCAAAACACTTAACTTTATTCCACCATCGCCCTGTGGAGGAGTGTGCCATTAGGATTTCAGAAGAGGTATAAAGTGGTTCTGTATTGCAGAGATTGGTTTCCTCATGATAAGCGTGAGAACAAGCACTGGAGACTTATGTGCATCTGTGATATACAAGGAGACATACTGGGAGAAAAGGGAGTGTAAATCCTGCACCAGATTTCTCCCAGGCTGCAGGATGCTGCCATTTTAGTCAACACCATCTCAGAATCTCCCATCTCTCCGTCTCCAACACTGTTTCTGAACTGGATCCTCCCACCAGCCCACAGATGCATTAGTGCCCATTCAGGGAATATGAACCCATAACCCCTGAGCATTTGCAATGAGTGGTCTCCCAGCAAAAACACAGTTCCACCCCAACCTTTAGAAAATATGGTGTGCGTGTTTTTTAAAGACCAGATGAGCAATGCTTCTTGATTTCCTCAGCTCCAGTGATAAGCGTATTCAAACAAATGAATGACTCTCAATGATCCACCTCTTCCCCATGTGGATTCAAAGATGCACTCCCAGAAAATGGGAAGATCATTCCGTCAGGCACAACGGTTTGTAGGGAAGTATAGAAATCTTACACCACTAAGAGAGGAAGTGAGAACTGTGATTGTCGCCCTGAGCTCCTCAGGGAACATAACGAGACCTCTGCCTCTGACCCTGGAGAGCTGCTGCCAGTGTGAGTAGACAATAGCGACATTATTATTTTTAAATCCCCGGAGGGATATTTTTTATTTTGCAAATACTACAAAAACTACAAAGAAATCTTAGGAAAGGGACTACAACTAAGGATAAAGGAAACCAAACCACACTAAACTAAAACCCCAAGAGGAGGAGATCTCCTCCTCTTTCACAATTCACTATTTATATGTTCTTTTATTAGTTGTTATGAGAGAAATCTGATCATCTTCTTTTTCTTCACTTCAAAAGGCCATTTTCCAAGTGAAGAAAAATCCCTTGAAGGGGCCAATAAACCCGGGAAATATTTGGCTTGGCAATTGAAAACAAGAAAAGAAAGAAGACTGATATCAAAGATAGTGGAAGAAGGAAAAGAATTCGTGGACCCTAATGGAATAAAGAGAAGTTTCTTCAAGTACTATGCGAAATTATTTCAAGGCAAGAAAGCTGATCTTGAAAAGATAAAAGACTATTTAAACAACACACCACTGCCAAAGGTACAAAGCGAATTCAAGGATCTACTGAACGGTCAAATCCAAAAAGAAGAAGTGTTTAAGGCAATAGAAGAGACCAAATTAGGAAAAGCACCAGGGCCGGATGGTTTTACAGCAAAATTTTATAAAAAACTAAAAGAAGAGGTAACTCCGGCCCTGGTGTCCCTATCGAACGAAATAGGAAACAAGATAGTGCCTGATACATGGAAAGAAGCGATCATTTCATTGATACCGAAAGAAGGACAAGACCCAACGAATGTCAAGAACTACAGACCGATTACAAGATTTTTGCTAAAATTATAGCAGAGAGGGTGAAAAACTACTTACAAGTGGTGATCTTGGAAGAACAAGCTGGTTTTTTACCAAGGAGACAAATAAGAGACAACATAAGAACGGTAATGGACGCAATCGAGTACTACGAAAAACACCCAGAGAAAGAAGTAGCATTCCTGTTTGTTGATGCAGAAAAAGCATTTGATAACTTGAATTGGGACTT
>NW_015174323.1:350723-360977 GCF_001447785.1 Gekko japonicus | reverse complement strand
CAAAAGATTCTAAAATGTTCTTTTAAGAAAACGCCTGAAATTCTGCTCTTAGGTTTAAAAATGGAAGAACTGAATGTAACAAAAAAGACATTGTTCTGGTATTTGATAACAACGGCAAGAATGATATATGCTCAATATTGGAAGCAAGAAAAAATACCAGACCTGGGAGAATGGATACAAAAAGTTCTGTTCATGGCTGAGATGGACAAAATAACTAAAAAATTGAACAACAAAGAAGACCAAGAATTCTTCGAAGAATGGAAAGACTTTAAGAT
The DNA here is from genome assembly GCF_001447785.1 of Gekko japonicus. NCBI lineage: Eukaryota > Metazoa > Chordata > Lepidosauria > Squamata > Gekkonidae > Gekko > Gekko japonicus. The sequence continues at coordinate 360,702 of NW_015174323.1, read as the reverse complement.
ATATTTAGAAAAGAACTGGGACGTGAGACAAAATTTACTATGTTTAGAACAATATTAATACTTGATGTTATCCTGAGTTTATCTATGTGGGACATGAGGGAAGTGCATTGCGGGAAGCCTTTTGGGGGAGGGAGGGAAAAGGGAATATTTAACCAACTGATAAAAATATGTAAAATGTAATATTAATGGAAAATAAAAAGTCTTTTGACCTAAAAAAAAAAAAGGCCATTTTCCAAGTCCTTCTGCTTTCTGTCTATAAAATCATATACCACTCTGGCAGGTCCTGCACCCTTTTCTGCCACAGAGTCCTCTTCTGTTCCAGAGGTAGCAGGACTCTTCATCTGTCCCCTCAAAAATTCTTTAGCTTTAAAAGTGGAGTCTTCTCTCTTCTATAGTTGATCTTAAAGATGACACCCTCCGAAACTGCCCATCTGTAGGATATCCCATTAGTTTGAAGGAAAGAAATTCCTTGTAATTTTTCTTCTTTTGTCTTATTTCAAATGGAATGTCCTTTAAGGTTTTGATGGTTACATTTCCCATTTTCAGTGTTGCTGATGTTGCTTTTAAAATGGCATCTCTGGTTTGTCTTCTTGAAAACCTGACCACTATTTCTCCAGGTAGGCTATTTTTTTTTTATTGTAATTGGAGTATGCCCTATAGGCTGACTCCATTTTGTTCACAAGTTCATCCGCTGTTAAGCCTACTACTGGAGCGACGATCTCACTAATCACCCTCTTCAGGTCTTCCTGGTCTGTTTCAGAAACTCCCTGAAACCTGAGAATCATGTTAGCTTTTTCCATCTGTAGCTGCAAAACTTGAAACTCTCTGTTTTATTCAGAACTCACGTTCATTGTCGGTCAGTTTCTCTGACCATGCTTGGTTTTACGCCATTCCGCTCGATCTCCGGTGCTTGTCCCGGTCAGTCCAGCTTCTGCCCGAAGGCCACTCAGCAACTGGACCATCGGGGCAGAGGGGAGCCTCAATTCTCCGGCATTATGCCGTCGAAGAGGCTATCCCTCAAAAGCCCCCTGGCCTGGAGCCTATCGCAAAGGCTCCGTGGGGGTGTCACTTGAGGTGGCACCCCTCAAGACCTTCCCCGTTGTGGGGCAAGTGTCTGCCATCATTATTCCGTAGACCGGAAGTCGACAATAGCGACCTTGATAGACCGGTGTGTGTGTGTGTGGGGGGGGGGGGTTATGATTCAGTAGAAAGCAGCTTAAGGCAGTACAGGGCATCTTTTGTGATGCTGGGTGTTAGCCAAATTGCCTTTAATTATTAATTAATCTAGGTGAAGTTATGATTATTAATTGGCAATAGGCAAATTAGGGTTCTCACCAATGTATACAGAAGTCCCACCCTTGCTGTAAGTATCTGAACAGACACAGAGACTAGATTCAGAAAAATATAATGTCTCTTTACTGAGAGATATATATCATTCAAACAATACACAACCACACACACATTTATACATATGCTAGGAAATAAAGATAGATCCTTAACACAGTTGCTTTAGCAGGATATTCTTTGGTTTGACAATATTTACCTGGTCCGAAGAGATGAAGCTTGCCAAATGGAAAAATAAGGGAATACTAGAAAAATGGGGATTATACTAGGAAAATGGAGTGTGCAGACTGACCAGCAGAAAGCACAAGGTAGGCCTTAGCTGCAGACTAAAAGCCTGGGGTAGGATGGGTAGCAGATTGCTACAAGGATGAGAGTCAGAGAGTATAGCGGTCGTTGAGGGGGTGTAGAGAGAGAGAGCACATGGCCGGCTGTCCCCTTTTATAAGGTGGGTTTGGGAGGCTGGGCCAGGCTAGCCACATGTCCCTTGGGGGTGGCTTCAGGTGGTCACATGTCCTAGTCACATGACTTGGCCCACCTCCTCTGGGGTGTCACATGGGGAGGGCTTGCTGGACTCCTCCCTTGACACAGTCCCTCTCTGATTAGTTTATGCAGTGGAAGTGAGGGGCTTAGCTTGGACAATGATTGATGCAATTAAGCTGGTAGCCCAAAGACACCTGATTAGCATGATGATTGAGTCAGCAGCTAGCATTGATTGTCCTCTTTTGTCTTGAGGCCGCAGAACTGGTTCTCCAGGTGGGTAGGTGGGCTGCCGAGCTAATTCCTTTGTTAAGGAAAAACTTAATCCTTTGATGAAGTTGTTGGGGGGGAGAACATGCCAGGTGAAGGTGAAGTAAGTTCTTTGTTTGAACAGCCAAAGCAAATGGCTGCTGGCCTGGCTCTTTGTGTGTGTACAGGAACATCTCTGAAATGGAGTGACTTGGGATCCATGTTCTCAGGCTCTTGCTGGTACATATCTGGCATCTCAGTCTGGTCACCAATCATCATAGTCCCTTGGCACACATTAGACATAGTTCATAAACAGGGCAAAAAGCTCCTTGCTGGCTAACATGGGTGCCTGTGATGCTCCAGGTAGGGCTACCCGAGATCCCTGGAAGTGGCAGATTCTAGGCCACCTGGGCCTTCTTCATTCACAGCATGCGTGACTGATGTATGGCTTCTCAGCCTTTCTTCCTTTGCACATTGCCTTATCTTCTAAGGGACCCCAGCACATTGCAAAGGAGTTTCAGAAACACACTTGGGTCAAAGAGAGACCTGTTGGACCTTCGCAGTGCATTTTGTGAACTCAGACGAGTGTGTGAGCTGCTTTACAGAAACGCTTGTTTGGGAAACTTCAGACAAGCTTCCAAGAAACTCTGAGGTTTCCCTGGAAGGCAGCTTGAAAACTCCTGATGTATGGTTGTTACATGGAACATCTGCCAGTTGTGGCTGTTTATTTGTTTTTGCACATCCAGCACTCTATCAATTGCTCAAAGAGTCTAATAAGCATACAAATATTGCCCGTTACAAGAGGAGTCCTTTTTCTGCCCCAGGTACATCGACTCAGCAGCTGACATATTCCGCAGCTGCCTGTTGCAGGCACTTGGGGAGGAAGCCCCCCTAAAGAACCCCACCCTTCGGACATTACAATATTTATGCATTAACTTACACAAATAATACTTGAAAGCTTTTCAAACAAGTGATGTGTGGAGCCATCCTTGAAAGGGAGATGCAGCCACAAGACCCGTGTCCACAAATGACCCAGCAGTGGAGAGCAGAGAGCTCAGCACCATGGCCAGTTCCCACCCACTCAGCCAGCCTCTGCATTAAGCTTGTCACCTCCACCATGTGCTTAGGAGCAGATGTCCTCGGCTGTGACAGCGCCACATTTAATCTCGAATCCCACTTGCCCACATTGCTGAGTGCTGTGTGCTAGCCACCTAGACCTCATTATTCCGTTGCCTTTTCAGCAGCAAGGTATTTCAACAAAGGGATAACAGAATAAATTTGGACTAAAGACTTCAATAAAATTGTGCAATCAATCTGCATTTGAGTGAATTTGTCACAGTTTTGCATTGGTAAGTGCTAGTTGGGTAATTGCCACAGCATTGCACTGGTCACAACAGATGAGGATGATGAACAGCTCTTAAATGCGGCCTCTTTCAAACAAATCTAGTTGCCAAGGCTTGGGTGGGAACAGATCTCATTCAGTGGGGGAACTCGGCCCCCTGTCACTCACAGCCCTTCACATGCCCAGACGCTGGTTCCATGTGGCAGACCTCTGGGGGGCAGGGGGGGACTAAAAGGGACCGTATGCAGTGTGGAAGTCACCCAGCACAGGTTCTGCAAGGCCTCTGTGTGGTACTAAGGAACGTGTTACAATGGAGAGACTTGGCAGGGTGGCAGTGCCACTCTTCTGTGGAACATCTGCCCTCCTGCTGACCAAAGCAGGGAGGAAACACAGTGTGGGAACACCCCAACTCATTTCTCTTCCATTCAAGAGCAATCAGCTCCACATCCACATTAGTTCCCCAGGACTAATTTACTGTGTAAGATGTATTTCAGGGCATACAAATCAATATGTATTGAGCCAGGTCCCATGATAAAAACCCAAAGGAGGCCCGAGAGCCAACAGTGGGAGGGAAACAGATTCAGCACAGAGGCACTTTTTTTGGGGGGGGGAGGATTGCCAATGCCAAGTTGGGGGATTCCTGAAGATTTGGGGGGGTGGAGCCTGGGGAGGGCAGAGTTTGGGGAGGGGGAGGGATACCATGCCAACAGAGCCCACCCTCCCAAGCAGCCATTTTCTCCAGAGGGACCTGATCTCTGCAGTTCGTAGATCAGTGGTATTTCTGGGAGATCCCCAGGCTCCACCTTGAGGGTGGCAACCCTGGCTGGGCCCCTCCCTAAATGAGAGAGGTTGTTCAGCACTTTGATTAACACCAATATACAAAATGACAGTTGACACCCCCTAATTGCTCAATCTCCCCCCCACACCTGGTGAAAAACCAATCCAGCTATTGCTGGATAACCCATGATCATCATCATCATCATCATCAGAGTTTATTATGGTCAGAGACCCATCACACAGCATACAGCATACAGGCTAACCCATTAAGGCCAGACTTTATTATTTGGACCGAAGCTGCCTCTTTCAAGAAGTTTCCACCTTAAGGGGCAGAAGCAGAGGGGGGGGGGGGGAAGCACATTGCAGAGTGCCGACTGAAGCGCTCGCAATCCTTGTGACAAATACTAATGTAGAAATCAGCAGCCCAATCCCGGCCTGGGCTGCTGATCATGTTCTTTGCTGAAATGTCACCTGTTCCTATCTAACGATTTGCATAATGCAAAGCTTCTCACTCGTAAAATACAGATTAAGAGGGGAAGCAAAGAGTCATTCTCGAACCATGCAGCCATTTCAAAGGGGGGGGGGAGAAACAGGCTTTACTATTAACCCCACTACTCCCACAGGCCTGCTCTCCTCTTCGCTTCTGAAGTAATAGTAGGCAGAAGAAGAGAAAGGAGCAATTATCAGCTGCCTTCCCTTTCTCCTTTGGGATTTGTTAAATATGTTTTGTTTATACATAATGAGGAAACAGTATAACCAAGTTACAGAAAAATATCCAGAAAAATCAATGCATATATCAAATGAATTTAACGGGTATACTTTGTTAGTACAGTCAGAACACGTTCACTATGACTGAACGTCTGTGGATCAAAAATACCATTGGCCAACTGGTCTCTCAAGCCATTTTTTGTAAAGTGCAAATTGCTGGATGACTTTGTTTGAAGACTCGATCCCATTAGAGGGGAAACAGGGGGAGGAGACTGGCCATCGACTTCCCTGGGAGGAACTCTGTTGGGCTGCAGCCCTCAGTCCCTGAGCGCCCCCACCGACATGTGATGGGGCTGCCTTTCCCTCTTTGCCCTTCCATCAGGGGGACGGGGCCTTTTCCCAGGGCTGCTGTGGTCTCCTAGACCACCCTTGTGAAATAGGAGCATTGGTGCTCGATAGGAAGAATACATCTCTTAGCCAAGTTTAGTATCGATGTTAATAAGGAACAAGAGAAGGCATTGCTGCTGCAAAAGAGCATAGTTCACTGTTGCATGTGAAAAACCAAAAGAGGTCCATATGGTAAGAGTAAAAAGGTAAAGGTAAAGGTTCCCTTGCTCGAAAGCCAGTTGAATCCGACTCTAAGGTTGTGGTGCTCATCTCTGTTTCAAAGCCGAAGAGCCAGTGATGTCCGAAGACCTTTCCTTGGTGCACGGAAGACCTTTCCAAGGTGCACGGAACGCTGTTACCTTCCCACTGAAGCTTGCAATTTCTTGCTTTCGAACTGCTGGTCGGCAGGAACTGGAACTAGAGATGGGAGCTCACTCCGTCATGTGGCACACTCGGGTCTCGAACTGCTGAACTACCGACCTTCCACAGCCTGCAGTTCATTTTGCCTGGATCCTTCCACTTGAACAAGAGGAGACTGACTCCCCTCCTTACTGCACCCCCATCGGGTATGATGTTTTGCCCACGCAGGTCTCACCATCCACAGCACAACCTTTTTGCACTGACAGACAAGCTGCCAGACTCCCATCCTCATTCGGGAAACTACTCAGCAGCCTCAGCCTATCCTAAGTGAGCTGACCGATATGACTCTCAGACCAGAGAGCAACACACTCCACACTGTTGATGCTTCAGGGCAAGGCAAGGAAAGAGATTTGGCTCAAGCCAGCAGACACCCGTGTGTTCACAAAGTCTGTGTGGCACATTGTCTTTTAGACGGGATAAGAAAGATTAGGTTAAAGTTCACAAGAACAAAAGACCCAAAAGTTTTTTAAAAAGGAAAAAGAGGGGTTGTTGTTTTTAAGTGTAATAGATCAAAATCCATGGAGATTTCAAACCAGTCCTCAGGCTTCCTCCCTGGTCATTCTAAGGCTGAGGATTTAACTTGGCAGTCCAGAGCTCCTGAGAGCCACAGCAGGAGTGGCATCCTTTTCCTCCCCGCTGTCCTTAACGTAAAGTCACCAGGACTGGTGGACTGAAATTCACAGACGGTTCCTTCCAGTGTCCACTTAGGTGTCATTATGGGATGTGGGGCAGAGGACTGCTGATATGGCACCCCCTCACCTTTGGTCTTCTGGTGCCCAACCCATCCAACGAGGGGGAAAGGGTTCCTGGCAAAAGACATCTAGAAATGGAGGCAGGGAATTACAGGAAAGAGACAGATCTGCAAAACTGCACTGCAAATATGTTTGACCGTAAAACTTCCCATGTTCCCACGTTCAAAGATGGCAATCAGATGAGAGTGATCTCATCTGTACCCAGGAACTGTGAAACTGGTAGGCATCGGGTTTCCCTAAAACTGTGCCTGTGCAAATCCCCTGCTGATTCAATGGACGGGTGGCCATCAGCGTCACAAAGGACTACTCAGACAAACACTGAAGGACTGGGTTTCATTGAACCACAGCATACACCGAGGACTGATTTCTATGACTTGTGATTGATTTGTCTGTTTAAACAATGGCCTGTTGATCAGAGCAGTTATGCAGAATGTGCATGCCCAAAAAGCCAGTTGTGCTGTACTCATTGTTAGCAAAGAGTACAGTGAAACAACCTGCTGAACACCCATGAAAAAACTGACAAGCTATCAAACTGGTCTTAGAAAAACCAGGCCACTGTTCACAACTGGTGGACAGGACCCCGTGAGCCAAAGCAGCAGGTCTCTGGGTGTTCCTGTTCCACTTCAGTCCTTCCTTCCATCAAGGAACTCAGGGGACCCAGGGCTCATGGTCCTCTCCCGTCTCCCATTTCCCCCTCACAATTCTGTGAAGGAGGTTAGGCTGTGAGAGTGAGACTGAGCCCAGCTTCATTGATGGGTCGGGATTTGAAACCTGGTCTCCAAAACACTCATCTAGATTTATGTCCAAAAGAAAACCAACACAATGTTCTGTACAATAATCCTGGCCTTGCAGCTATGGATAAAGTGGGGAAAGAAGATCTCATTTGCCACCTTAAGCTCCTTAGACGGAGAGGGAGGGAGGGAGGCAGAAGGAGAGATCAGTTTTGCTCCATAAAAGATTCCAATTCTTCTAAATTTTGCTCCAGTGTCCAAGTGTATCAGGTAGAGAGATATTCTAACAGTGCCTAGGATGGCACTATAAATCCCCCCCCCCAAAAAAATCTGCTTCTCATTAAATGCAGGGATGCTTTGATGTAGGAGAAACCAGTCCAGAATTCTGCTACCTTATTCTGTGCAGCACGATGAGAGACTCGTCATGCATCACTCGAACGGCCAAGCTCCCTGCTGTGTAGCAAGACAACCATGTTCATACACCAAGCTTTTCATAGGGCTTCTCTAAAGCACTACCCACCCTGGTTGGGCAAGCAGAGACGAGGAAGGGCGATTTCCATCTGTGCTGATACCAAACCTTGACACTCAGATTTTTTTTTTTTTTAGTAGGGAAGAAATCTTTCTTCTCCAGTGCATCTTCAAAGTGGCGTTTCACATGTGAATGACCTGATCATATCTGCTGGGATGAGCTGAAATAACTTCACAGACAAAGGTACTTGTGTTTGGTTTGATCTGGCGCTCTCGGAATTTAGTGCCGTCAGGCATAGCTGAATCCTATTTATTTGTATCTGTTTCAATCAGCATCACCCACCTATGCAGAAGGTACTTTGATTCTTGGAATTTGGCATCCTCTGCATCTCCTCTAGTCAGGTAACAGTCCTCTGTCATCTCCTCCAGTTGCCTGCAACTTGATGGCACTTTCCACCAACACCAACACCACTCCCTGCCAACAGTCTTGGATGGAGCAACTGAGTCTGTTAACCTCTGAGGGACTTGAGTTCAAGTCCTGTCACTAGAAGTGATGATGCCAAGAAGCGTCAAATGATCTCACTAAAATTAGCCATCTCTTACAGAACAACTCAGTCCTTACTTACAGAACAACTGCCTTACTTACAGAACCGGAATAATATTTTCACAAATGACCATAAGAGGGATATTTTCATTCCCCCAGCTGTACAAATCCAGTGAAGGAATCATTGGACCAGCTCCCTTCCATTTTCTGCATCACCAGAAAGCTATGTTGGAAAGGGGCCAGTTTGGAGTGCAGAAGCAGCAGGGAAACGGGGTGCTGAACTTTCCCCCAGTCTGCTGCTTTCCCCCTGAATCCCCCCAATCCTGACTCCCTTCGGGCTTCCTAGGACATACTTTACCTTGAAAACATTCAGGAGAAGGCATGATTGGGGAGCCAAGCAGCAAAAGTCATGGCTTTTCAAGTTTTCAGTGTTGTTGTTAGCCATTCAGGAGGCAGAGCTAATTTACAAGGACATTACAGTCATTTTCTGTATTCCATTTTCAGTACTTGTATTTTAATTGTTTTGTCTGCCTTGAGCCTGACGTATACTTCAGAATTTAAAACAAAGCAAAATATGCCAACCACTCAACCCAAGTTTGGCCCTTCCTCCCAGGGTAGCTTGTACTGTGTGCCACATATTCCCTGGGGGAAATATTCTGTCTGCCATCCAGCTAGCAGACTTCCTGTGCTGGGGCATGCTGTAGATTAGGAACATTTTAATATCTCATTCTAACACACACTCTGGAGGGAAGCATTTCTTTCACTGAAATGCCCACTTGGAGCCTAAATACTTAATCACTGTAAGTGGAACACTCTTGCTGTGTCCCTGCAACTCATCCGTACCGAGTCATGCTGAAAAGCAAAGAGAGAGTGCATCTTTTGCGTGTAAAATGAGAGCCAGCATTGTGTAGAGGTTAGAGCGTCAGGCTAGGAGCTGGGTGAGCAAGGTTCGAATCCCAGCTTTGCCGTGACGTTTGCTTGGTGATCTTGGGCCAGAACAAATAAACCTTTGTTTGCCTTCAAGGTGCCCCTGAACTCAAACTTTGTTCCTTTGCTTCAGACCAACATGGCGACCCCACCTGAACGGATCTTGGGCCAGTCATTCTCTCTCAGCCAAGCCTACCACACAGGGTTGTTGTGAGGACAAAGTGGAGAGGAAGAGAAGCCATTTTGGGTTCCCACTGGGGAGAATGGTGGGGTATAAAAGAAGTAAGCAAACAACCATTTTGTGTTGATGCAGGTGGGGCAGCCATGTTGGTCTGATGTAGCAGAACCAAGTTTGATTCTGGGGGCACCTTGAAGACCAGCAAAGGTTTATTCAAGCTTTTGTGTGCACACATGCTCCTTCAGAGGCAATGAAATGGAAATTACCTGCCCATACTTATGGGTAGAGAGTGAACTCACCTATGTGTACGGACTGGTAATTTCCATTTCATTGTATCATCATGCATGCACATGAAAGCTTATACTTTGAATAAACCTTTGTTGGTCTTAAAGGTGCCCCTGGAATCAAACACTGTTCACCTGTTTTGTGTGTAAAATGAATGTCTGGCACTACAAATCTACGTGGTGTTAGTAACTTAAATGCATGCACACACAGGAGTTGTTATACCACATCTGGGGGACAAGGAAAAGCAGAAACCTTGCAGAAAAGAGTGGCACGACGTGATGTGAAGTTCTGGGAAGAGGCTGCTCTCCTCTTGGGAATGCTGGGGGGGGCAAACCCTTGTGAGAGGCAGAAGCTTTGGCAGCGAACTGGTTAACAGGCGGCTCTCCACTG
>NW_015174323.1:303243-350671 GCF_001447785.1 Gekko japonicus | reverse complement strand
GCTTATTAAAGCAGTGGGACCCCGACTGAACCCCCTGACTACACGCTAGGATTGCTGTGTGCCCCACGATAACTCGCAGCTGCTGATAAAGTCCAGTGGTAATGGCTTTTTGCTAATGAGAAAAGTGTGGCTGATTATGACAAATCGCCTCAGACCAACAGGCTAAGCTGCTACACAGGCTCCCAATTGTCAGTCCGGATGATTTTTGCATTCCATTATTCCTTTCCTGATGTCCGCGCTCCTTCTCTTCACAACGCACTCCGAGAGCCGCATGTCACAATTTTAATAACACTTCTTTATCTCAATTTTCCTCTCTTACCATGGATGCTGGAAAGAAACAGCAGCTGAAGGAACAATGTTTAACCTTGTTTGTATCCTGCACAGGCAAAGAAGCCCTGTGGCCCTTGTTTCCACACCGAGGATGTCTGTTTTCAAATCCCAAACTCTTGGCGGGTCCACCCTGCTCCCTTGCCTTTTATTACCCTTGAGATACAGAGGCCAAAGGAAGAGCCGGGACAAAGGGGGAAGTCCCTGGTTCAGATCGCATTCCAGCCGCCATGGAGATGGGGGGAGGGCTACCTGGTGGCCTGGTTATCTCCCCCCCCTTCCCAGAATCTCATTTGCAAAATGGGATAACAGGATTGGTCTGTCATACAGAAATACTGAGATGGGCACAAGAAAAGGAATCCCTTTAAAAAAAAATCTGTCTTGCCTCTTTAAATATGATCTGAAAACACTTCAGTCCAAAAAGTACACTTCATCCATATGAGTGTCTTTTTATATACTCAGATGATTACATATTATAGTAAGTTTATCTGTTTTTAATGTACTTTAGGGTTCGGGGTTACTTATACATATGTCCTATTACTATCACAAAGGAATAATTTTGGATTAATTAAATTTCACAATACCCATTTCTTATTGTTTATGGATAGTTTAATGCAGGATTTCAATGAATATTTTTATTTTTTTAAAAAAATATTTTGTATTGCACAAGCGCCTCCTCAGGCAGGTTGCTGGAGAGGCAGCAGATTTTGGTACTTTAGACGGGCTTTTGGGGGAGTAGAGAGGAACTGTTTGTTCCCCATCTTTAGGCTGAATTTTCCCCCCATGAGGGTATGCTTATCCTATGTTTTACTTGAACTATGTAGACTGGATTTTCCTTTAAAATTCAAAGTTTTAAAAGAGTTTTTAAAAAGAAAAACGTAACTATGAACAGTATATGAACACACTGTACTTCAGGGGCAAAAGAACTCCTAATGCACACACATCCACACAGAGGACATTCAGAGGCTTAAGAAGTGATTGTTTGACTCCTTGTTTTTGAAATTCCAGCAGCAGCCATTTGGTGAGTTCAAAAAAGTTTTCTTGCTTGATTGTAAATCTGATTCTTTTCATGTCAATCACATCAAATCAAAATAGATTCAGGTGGGGCAGCTGTGTTGGTCTGAAGCAGCAAAACAAAGTCAGAGTCCAGTCAGGCACCTTTAAGACCAATCAAGTTTAATTCTGGGTATAAGCTTTTGTGTGCCAGCACACTTCTTTGGATCTAAAGAAGTGTGCATGCAAACAAAAGCTTATACCCTGAATAAAACTTGGTTGGTCTTAAAGGTGCCTGACTGGACTCAGACTTTTATCAAAATGGAAGTTATGGTTTTTTCCCAAATCAAAAATGTTGCATCCAATGTCATGGTTTCTCCATGGACATTATTTAGAGCATGTTTGTTCATTTATTTGTCTTTCTGTTCCACAAGTCTGTATCTTAAAATCCTCATTGTCATTGGACTGTATTTGGCCATTTTTGTGATCTGTCCAGCTGCCTGCACTAATATAGAGAAATGTGTGTCACCATTTTTAGTTAACTTCATTGCAATCTAAATTAGTGTTAAATTTAATATTTAATATCTGATAATTGTATTGTCTATGAAATTTTAATATTACCCACCCTGAGCCCATTTGTGGAAAGGGCGGGATACAAACGCAATAATATAAATGAATGAATAAATAAAATCCTGATAAGTATCAAAAGTAGTTCTATTATACATTCCTAATGACGCTGCAAGTCTCCAAGACAAAGCCACAACGCAACTATTGTATGCTAAAATTTCAAACTCTTTCAAGCATGCATGAAAAATCTGCCATACTTTCATTTCCCTTCTATTATCAGTGATATAAACATATCTGAAACGAATCAGTGTAACTGGGGTGTGGGTTCTTAGATAATAACCCTTGGTGAGAAACAGAAGATTATCCCCATTTTTACATGTGAACCGAGCTGTATGGATCTGATCTAAACCCCTTCCTCCACTTATTTCATAATAAAAACTTGGGGTTGTTTTGTATACGATAGCTGCTGGAGTCTGGAAACAAAAGACAATTCCTTCTAGACCAGATTGGTTTATGAAAACTAAAGACCTTTTTGTATTTACACTTACTGCTCTTAAGCTACAAGATTTCCATAGAAAAGTGAACATTTGGAATGATATCATAAGCCTGGAAAGCTTTTTTTTTGGTGTGTATTACAAAAAGCTCTCTATGTAAAATTGAAGAGACTGACTGATCTATAATATATAATTTAGTGAGGTTGGGATTAGTTTGTATATGATATGTATATTCCGAATGTTTCACTCAGCTATGTGTTTCTGTACTGTTGCAATTTGCTTCTCACAGATTTCTGTGATTACTGTGTATTATGTAAACTCAACTGAATTAAAAAATAGATGGGTTCCCCTAGCTGGAGTCCAATGCCACCTTAAAAACTTTTTCAAAAAATTCAGGAGAAGCTTGGGGAAGTCATAGCTCCCTGAATCAAATGCACTGACTCCTGATTTATTTTGCTGTTCCGGATTCACACAGTTACCTGTCTGGAACGAACATCTGCAGTGCCAGCATTCACTTATTTTTTTTAAGTGTAGCAAGCTTTGCATTCTCATGTCTGCTCATCCCTCCCTCAGTAAGAAAGGATCCCTTTCTTACCCACTACTACTATAATGATGTGGTTAAAAAGGTGCACATTCCACTTCAGGAAAGCCACCTCTCCCCTGCGTTCCCATTATCATCAAAATCCAGCAACACTTGCTACGGATTCCTCACTAGGGAGGACTGTGCAGGCAGATCATAGGAACACCAGGTGTGTTGCAAAGAACCTGCTCATTCGGGATTATATATAAAAAAATAACATCCAGGATTTCCTTGTCCTTTGTTTTTTGCTTTTCTGATGGAATGTTTTGCATTTTGCTCTAGGTTGAATTTCTTATTATCAAAGAAGTGCAGTTCTCCCCCCACCCAAAAAAACCGGATACCACCTATTGGGTGTGATGGGATCCAAGCTTGCATCCTGGCCAACAGGGTTAGCAGGAAGGAAGGCTACTCAAACACCAACCTATCCAGGCTTTGCAGGCAAAACAATTTCCTGCCCTCCCTCCTACTCACATGGCAAGAACTGGTTGCTGCATTTAAATGCTCGATCCATCAAAGAACATTCAGCCCTTTCTTAGGCTTTTGAATTCCAACTAAGTCTGTCACACAAAATCATAACGATAGCCCATTCATGTAACTCAGGAGTCCTGAGGACACTCAACTCCCCCCCCCCCGCCGCCTCTTCTTTGCAACCCACCCATCCATGCAGCTGCAGCAGGGAGGTCATTCCTGTTAGGGCTGCCGCTGGCTTCTTCCTCGCTGTCTGGCTGCTGCTCCAAGTGGCAGAGGAAGAAAAAACAAATGGTTGTCCATTTCATGTAAACAGCTCTGCCACTTCCAGGGAAAACCCAGAAGTAACACAAAGTCGCTCTAGGAATCTCTGCACTCTATGGGAAAATCATACAGTTTCCAGCAATTCCTAGCAGTACCCTACATCAGTTCTTCAGTTGCCTTGGAAGTGCTCATGGCATTGTAGGCAAGATTCTGGAGATGTCTTAGCAAAGAACCTGACTCTGTTCAGCATATCCTCTTAAACTGCCTGCTGTTTACTCAGCTACGTTCACACTTGATTAGCCCTCTCCTTCAACTCTCTAAGGCTGCGACCAATAGAGGTATTGAATTCTTACTAACGGATAAACACCCTGAAGTTACTGAGCAGGTGGCAGAGTTCCTGGCTCTCCGGATAGTTAAGTTTCTTACTGCAACTGTTTTAATTACTATGATACTCGAGATTACTGTTCCGAACTTTTATCACTTTGCCCTATCATTATTACTATATACAGTGTTACAAATTGCTGTACTCTGTTTTTATTTGTTGGCATATGGGCTGATTTGTACTGTTTTCTTTTTAAAGTTATTGTTATGCCAATAAAGGTTATTGGAATTGGCTCATGGCATTGTGCACCCCCATCCACCAGCCTCCTGCCCGTTGACAGGCACAGCGACAGTGGATCCAGTTGTGGACCTCTGAAAGGCATTGGACTGTTCTGCTGACCTAGGCAGTGTATTAAAAATTAATGTGGACACCAATGACATTTATCCTCCGTAGCAGTTTATTCTAATCTTGAATTCTGAGCTGAAATCTAAGTGATTATAAAATGGTCAGGTTCTGAGGTAAATCTTTCCTTATATATAATTGTGTTTTGGTCATGGACTCCCTGGAACATTCCAAAATGCTCCAAAATCAGTTGGCTGAATGATCTGTCATTCAGAGGGTCTCCCTATCCACTGGTTGTATTGCCTGAGTCCTGCCTCCAACATTCTAAACAGTTTGCTTTTCCTCTCCCCTCCCACAGAGGTCATTTGCATATTTGGCCTGATTGGCCTTTGCCTCTAACATTCTAAATAGTCTGCTGTTGCTGTTGGGAGTCCTGAGGTAAAATATATATTCCAATCTCCCTGTGGGGCCTGGAGATCTCCCCAGCCACAGCACATCATTTCCCCTACAGAAAATTTCCCAGCTATTACAACTGATGTCCAGATGACCAAGTTCAGTTCTCCTGGCCAGTGGACCCTATGGCATTATACCCTGCTGACGTCCCTCTCCACCCCAAACCCTGCCCTCCTCAGGCTCTACACCTCAAACCTACAGGTATTTCCCAACCCAGAGTTGGCAACCGTGTAATTGGCTA
Organism: Gekko japonicus; assembly: GCF_001447785.1. Lineage (NCBI taxonomy): Eukaryota > Metazoa > Chordata > Lepidosauria > Squamata > Gekkonidae > Gekko > Gekko japonicus. The sequence goes on along the minus strand of NW_015174323.1, from coordinate 345,620 downwards.
TGGAACCACTTTCCATACCCTTGGAACCCAGAAGACATGGCATAGGAGGAGGTGCTTTTCTACCTTAGCTGCCACTGCATAGACCCAAATTAACATAAGCCAACCTCCAGGCGGCACCTGGAGATCTCCAGCTATTACAACTGATGTTCAGATGACCAAGATCAGTTCTCCTGGAAACAATGGCTGCCAGTGGACTCTATGGCATTATACCCTACTGAGGTCCCTCCCCACCCCAAACCCTGCCCTCCCCAGGCTCTATCCCTCAAATCTACAGGTATATCCCAACCCAGAGTTGAAGACATGGCATAGGACGAGTGTCAGAACCCACAGCCAACAATGCAGTACACACATTCAGGAACGGTTATACTTTTATTGCAGAGCTATAGATGCAGTAACATAGGCCCGGTTAAGAATGGCATAATAGGATATAGGGTATTCGAATGCACCCCCCCCCCCCAGTACTGGCCAATTAGGCGGCCTCCTGGCTTAGAGATCATTAGGTAGCTGAAGCTGAGAAGGAACACTCTCCCACGGCACCTAATGAAATCCCAGACACTACAACAGCCTCCTGCACATCTGTATAGATAAACTTTTCGGCGCTCAGCAGAAAAAGCACAGAAAGGAATGCAATAGCAATTAACCTGAAAGGAAAGCAATAGCAATTAACCAGACACAGACCAACCTCCCCAACTTTCATGGCAGCATAGCTGACATACTGCCCTCTCAAAAATCAGCTTCTCCCGACCATTCCGGGAGGTCTCCTAGTTTGTCCAAGAAGTCGGTATGGAACTGTCGTAACAGTTCAGGGGCCTGAATATCCCCTACTTCCACCCATTCAAAGTGCTGGGGTCCAAAATCCACCCACAACCAAATACATCAGCTTTCCCTGTTTGATCTTGGAGTCCAGAATTTTAGATCTCATAATGTTCCTCGCCCTCAATCATGGTAGGAGGGGGCGATGGACGCCAGGGAGCTGGAACCCGAATCGTTCTTCAGGAGGCTGAAATGAAATACAGAATGTAATCCACAGCAACATCATTGTTGACTTTTTTCACCTTAAACGGCCCAATATATTTCCAACCCAACTTCCGACTTGGTAAGTCAGTTATAAAAGCCATAGAGATAACTTCCCAGGGTATACTCGGATTAGGAAGCGGATGTAACAGTTCCAGGGGTGTTCCCGGTCTGGGTTTACTCATGGCACAGATTTGGCACAACTTAACAAAGGAGGATAAATCCTTGCGTATTTGTGGCCACCAAAACTGCCTTTGGAGTAATTGAAGGGATGTAACGAACCCCGAGTGTCCGGACAGTTTGGAGCCATGCACTACCTGTAACACCTCCCCCCTGAGTGAGAAGGGAACAAACAGCTTATGTCCCCGGTACCAACAGCCAATGTCCCGTAGTTCAAAATCCCCCTCCGCTTCAAGAACTTCTTTATCCCCCTCTGAAAGGGCGGAGGCGAAATTACCATGCCAAGTGTCTGTTTCCTCCTTCCCCACCCCAACAGGAGGCAGGTGCAACGTCAGAGGAGAAGGAGGGGGATTGAGGTGGCTTTCCCGTCGGCTTTTTCGCTGGCATGGCCAGGCGCACCTTCGCAGGTTCGCTTGGCCCCTGCTTCCCGCCGCAGTCGGCCGCAAAATGGCCCTGCTCCCTACACTTCAGGCAGAGCCCCTGCCGCATGCACTGCTCCTGGGATGATTCCGCATCAGTTTCCCCTTTGCCGCTTGGGGTGTAGGTCGGCCTCCCGCCATCGTGATGTCCAAGCGTAGGGTGTTCAGGCGGTTCTCCACACTCTCTGCCTCTTGCATCCAGGCTGGGAGGGATACGGGGTCTACAGCCCTCAGGACCGTCTCCCGTATTTCGGGATTCAGTCCCACTCTGTATAGTTCCGCCAACACAGGATGAGGCCAATTTTGCACTATACGGATGTGCAGGAGGCCGCGTGGTTTTCTACCTTAGCTGCAACTAGGTAAAGGTAAAGGTTTCCCTTGCTCGAAAGCCAGTCGAATCCGACTCTAGGGATGTCGTGCTCATCTCCCTTTCCAAGCCGAAGAGCCAGCACTGTCCAAATACATTTCCATGGTCATGTGGCCGGCATGACCAGACGCCGAAGTGCACAGAACGCTGTTACCTTTCCACTGAAGTGGTACCTATTTATCTACTTGCAGTTTCTTGCTTTCGAACTGCTAGGTTGGCAGGAGCTGGGACCAGAGATGGGAGCTCACTTCGTCATGTGGCAAATTAACATAAATCAGGGGTGGAGGGAACCATACCTGTTACCATAGGCTGTCCTCCCATACTACCCACTTGGGGCAGCAAAATGACTTGAGACAGCCCTGCCTTATAGCTAAGCAGAAAGAAATAAACATGGCTCTCCTCCCTCTATTTTCCCCTTCCCTCTGCCGCCTCACCAGCCACAGCCGGGACACTCAGCTTGGAGCTTCCTTCTAGATACCGTTGTATTTCTTCCCACAACGGGCCTTACTCCTTGTAAACTATAAAGTTAAGATTTCAAAAGGCATCTGTCATTCAGGAAGATTCAGGAAGATTCCCAGATTGTGCTAATGAGTTTTACTCAGTCTGAATGCCAATTAAGTGATCCAATCAAACACTTGAAGATGTCGCCTGGAAGTAGTTTGTTATTGAAAATTATCCACAGAGGTGAAATTAAAACATATTGCATATATTTAAATAAATGAATGTATGCACACAATACCTATAAAAAAAATATGGCACGGCTGATTTCCCCCCTCCCCAAATAGTGAAGTTGTGGGTTTATCTTTTATTGGTTAAAGTGCTACCTTGATGTTAAGCCTGTTTGGACCTCTGTCTTCATGTCCAAATCTGATTGGGCCTGCTTGAAAATAAATATTTACATATTTACCTGTGCTGGCTAATTATAACATTATTTAAACAGTCGCAGTAGAGGGCAGTGCTTATTAAGAGTAAGAAAGAGAGGGGTAAGATGCTCATAATAGGATTTTTCATGTGGAACGATCATCTTATCTACTATGTCTGAATATGTAATCCATTACTACTAATTACCACAATGGCTTTGAAAAACAGAAATACCATCCCTCCAGGTCTAGGCAGGGGCCAGATTTCTCCCTTTTCCCATTGTTCTTTCCCTTTTCTTTCCCTATCCCCCAGTCTCCCCCCACCCCAACACCCACCTTTTTTCTCTCCCAAGAAAAATGCAGGCCTTCGGACATTAGTGGAGAAGGGCCCGGGGTCTCCCTATCGGCCTGAAGCAGAAGCTAAACAATATTAGCCAATCATTTTTGATAGATGAAGCATGGAAATTAGTTCCAGAGTTTAACTGATAACTGAAACCACAGAGTTACATTCCATTATGGCAGCCTTAATTGATGAGCTCATTAAGCCCATTATTAGAGAAATTGATTTCAAATAGGCACTTAAAACTGGCTGGCAAAAGAAAAAAAGGTGAAGAGATACCACACAATGTGAAGAAAGTAACTAAAATACATAATGAAGCAAGTAATTTTATAGGGCTTTTTAAATGAAAGCCTCAAGAGCATATTAGTTGCTTTGTGGATTTTAAACACTCATTTTATGTACTAATAAAGCTTCTGTAGATTGTGTCCATTAGGGGAGTTCTGAATGCCTCCAATCTTTAATGCAGCACTGCTACTAATTAATTAATTAACCCCCAGCTGAAGCAATCAATTAGTCATGCAGAATCAGCACTGTAAAGTGACTCCAGGTATTGTTTGGCTGGGGCCAAAATGGTAGAAATAAAGCTTCTGTTTTATGTTTCAGTATGCTTCTTCCTATTGTTCTTGAGTGTAATGGAAACAAATGGGATTAAAGTTTTCAAGCGCTTCTTTAAGCAAAGAGCCAACCCTGAATCTTCCTAGATCTTTTCCAATGACTGACTGGATTCTTAAGAGGTTAAACAGGAAGACATTTATTATTCATAATTTCTGGTGTATTTTCTAGTGCATAAATATTGTTTTATAATTCTTATCTCATTTATCCTCACAATAACTCTGCAAGCCTGAGAGGAAGCCACTAGATCGACAGAACTACTAGAGGAAGAGGAACAGGAGGAGGAGGAAGAAGAAGAAGAAGAAGAGCTGGTTTTTATATCTTCTCTATCCGTTTGGTAGAGCCAGTTTGGTGTAGTGGGTTAAGAGTGGTGGACTCTGGGGAACTGGGTTTGATTCCCCACTTTTCCACCTGCACCCAGTGGGGTGACCTTGGGTCAGTCACAGTTCTCTCAGAGCTCTCTCAGCCCTACTGTCAGGATCGGACCCTTGACCTGGGGTTTGAATGTCTTTGTACCTTGATCAATAACTGTATCTTGCTGCCCTGCATTGCTAATGCCCATTTTTGCCTTTGTAAACCCCGCTCGCTTTGCACATCTGCTGGCTCTGCTTATTACCTTATCGATGGCAAAGGTGTTCACCTGACCAGAAGCCACATCTTACTAATAAACCTGAACAAGGATTATTGTCTACAGAGTGGTTACTCCAGGACCTGACAGATTGCCAGAGCTAATGATCAATAGCCCAGGTATGGATAGTGGGAACGGTTCCCGCCCATCAGACATACATCACACTCACTCAGGCTACTACAGGTCATGAGAGAATATATGACCCAACTAGCTGCATCTCAAGACTCCTGTCTCCCAAGGCCACAGGTGGACCAGGCGCCAGCTGCAGAGTTTCTTAGGATTCTCAAACTTCTATTGCGCCTTCATTCCCAACTTCGCGCAGGTGTCCCTACCTTTCACTGATCTGCTAAAGACTAAGGGAAAGGGGCCTGATGCCACAAAGGGGGGGGGGAGTAAACTGAACTGGTCCCCAGACTGTCAGCAGGCTTTTGAAAACCTGAAGGCCCTATTCACCTCTGAGCCCATCCTCCACCATCCCAACGAGGAGGACAAATTCATAGTCCAGGTGGACGCCTCCAATGTGGTGATGGGGGGGGGGGCATTTTGCAAAAGAGAGGGGATGGAAAGCTGCACGCCCTAGCTTATGTGTCCAAATAGTTCTCCAGGGCGGAGAGAAAGTGGGCGGTTTGAGACAAGGAAGTGGCAGTCATGAAGTTGGTGCTCACAACATGGCACCATTGGCTGGAGGGAGCCCGTGTGCCTTTCGAGGTGTGGACTGATCATAAAAACCTACAGGCACTCAGAACTCCCCACCACCTTAATGCTAAGCAAGTGCATTGGGTCAAATTATTTTCCAGATTCCAGTTCACTATCAAGTAAAGGTAAAGGTAAAGGTTCTCTTGCTCGAAAGCCAGTCGAATCCGACTCTAGGGTTGCGGTGCTCATCTCCGTTTCAAAGCCGAAGAGCCAGCGCTGTCCGAAGACATTTCCGTGGTCATGTGGCCGGCATGACTAAACACCAAGGCGCACGGAACGCTGTTACCTTCCCACCGAAGTGGTACCTATTTATCTACTTGCAATTTCTTGCTTTCGAGCTGCTAGGTTGGCACTATCAAGTACCTCCCGGGAAAATCTAATTTCCTCGCCGACACTCTATCCTGCCTCCCGCAACATGCTAGCCAGAGGGAGGAGGTGCTACTGGGAGTGGCTGTGCAGATGCGTAGCTGAGCAAAGAAAAGGGGGGCTGGCTGGAAAAGTTTAAGGAAGACTTCTTGGAGCAAGACCTGGATCTAGTGGTGCGAGAAGGTCTGCAGCACCAAGAAAATGGCACATGGTGTAAAGGGGAGAAAGTCTACATGCCCATATCACTACGGGGTAACATTTTATCCCAAAGCCATGATAATAAACTGTCTGGTCATTTGGGCAACTTAAAAACCTTACACCTTGTCCAGAGACAGTTTTGGGGGCCAGGCATGAGAAAAGATATTTCAACCTACGTGCCTTCAAACCTTACACCTTGTTCAGAGACAGTTTTGGTGCCCAGGCATGAGAAAAGAGATTTCAACCTATGTGGCCACTTGTCAAACATGTATTATGAGCAAATGGAGGGGGGAGGGTTCCAGGCCAGTTACAACCCTTGGAAACCCCCGAGCACCCCTGGGCTGTGATCTCTATGGATTTCATTACTGACTTGCCAATGAGCCAAGGAAAAATGGCAATCTGGGTGGTGGTGGATCTGTTTTCCAAACAGGTGCATTTCATACCGTGCAAGGGTGTACACACTGCTAGGCAATCGGCCACCCTCTTCATGCAAGATGTGATCAGGCTGCATGGTTTGCCCAAGAAGGTCGTGAGCAACTGCAGCACCAAATTCGTTGCTAGGTTTTGGAAGGAGCTCATGAAACTCCTTGGGGTGGAATTATTATTATTATTACATTCCATTTGTATACCGCTCACCCCCTGAGGGCTCTGAGAGGTTCACATTACTTTATACAGAGGATTGAGGAGTGTGTAGCAGTCACCATCTTGAGACAGATGGCCAGACTGAATGGACTAATCAGATCCCGGAACAGGTTTTATGCTGTTATGTGAACAACCAGCAGGACAACTGGGTGTCCCTGTTGCCCTTCACCGAGTACAGTTACAATAACTCGGTCCACAGTTCTATTGGGATGAGCCCTTTTAAAGCAGTTCATGGGTATGAAGGAGGCCCTCTCCCTCTGGTTGATTTAGGCCAGCCCCTTGCCAGTGATGCTCAACTGTGGTGGTCTAATGTTACAAAGAATTGGGAGGTACTCCATGAGACCTTAGAAAAGGCCAAGAAGATTATAAAAAATATGCGGATTGGAAACATCCTGAATGGAATCTTGCTCCTGGTGACTCTGTGTACATTTCTACCAAGCATATTACAACCTCAGTGGTTTACAACCTCAGCGGAAGTTAAGGTGGAAGTATGTAGGGCCCTTTAAGGTTGTACATATTATCAACAAGGTGGCAGTTGAACTTGACTTCCCTAAATCCCTACGTTCTTTGCATCCTGTGTTCCATTATAGGTTATTGAAACGGGACCCAGGACCCTTGCCCTGGGCATGCAATCCTCCAGCTCCACCTCCGCTTCCGATCTATGAGGAATTCCACCATGTAACTGAAGAGGTTTTGAATTCCAGGTTGTTTCTTGGACAGTTACAGTACCTGATTAAGTGGAAACATTTTGGTCCTGAAGAAAATGAATGGGTTGCTTCCAAACATGTTAGGGCCCCCATCCTTCTTTGAAGGTTTCACAAGCTGTACCCCAACAAGTCGGGGGAGGGTGAGCTTGAGGGGGGGGCGGTATGTCAGGACCCTTGACCTGGGGATTGAATGTCTTTGTACCTTAATCAATAACTGTATCTTGCTGCCCTGCGTTGCTAATGCCCATTTTTTGCCTTTGTAACCCCCGCTCGCTTTGCACATCTGCTGGCTCTGCTTATTACCTTATCGGTCCTCCCTGACATTCCTATGGGGGGGATGAGTGTGAGAACGAATGTATGGTGTTGAGTAGAGGTGCTGCTTGTAACTTTCCTGAAGCTACCTCCACATGGTTTACAGGTCCAGCTGTGGCCTTGGGAGACAGGAATCTTGAGATACAGTTAGTTGGGTCATATATTCTCTCATGACCTGTAGTAGCCTGAGTGTGACATATGTCTGATGGGCAGAACCCGTTCCCCACTATCCTCCCTTGGACTATTGATTGTTAGTTCTGGCAAAGGTGTTCACCTGACCAGAAGCCATATCTTACCAATAAACCTGAACATGGACTATTGTGTACAGAGTGGTTACTCCAGGACCTGACACCTACCTGTCTCACAGGGTGTCTGTTATGGGGAGAAGAAGAGAAGGAAATTGTAAGCCGCTCTGAGACTGAGTGAAGGGCGAGGTATAAATCAGAGACCCCTCCTCCTCTTCCTTCTACCATCTCAAGGAGTTCCAAAGCAGCTTACAATCACCTTCCTATCCTCTCCTCACAACAGGCAACGAGCCAGTCATGTGGTTATATAACCTGTGAGACCTAAGAAGGGATAACATTTGCATCTCAGAGAAACCACACTATTTGTTGTATCAGAAGGCGAGAAAACTCATCTGAAAAATGCAGCATGGAATTTGCAGCACCACAAACTGAATACACACTTTAAACCAGGAAGGCCGGATGAGAAGAGAATTAGCAGCCCTTACACCACCATCCCTCTTTCTTCTGCTCCTCCCCTCCTCAGGCTCCGCCCACAAAATCTCCAAGTATTCCTAGACTCAGAGCTGGCAACCCTAAAGACCTGCTGAAAAAGTTCACCCTCCCAAAACTGTTTTAGCGGATTCCTGAATGCAGAAAGGGAAGGTGGCCTCTGTGCCCACCCTGGTAAGCCATCCCAAGGGACTGAACCACCTGCATAGACTGTCCTAAGAGGCAGCACCACACGGAGAAAGGTGGCACATGGGAAGATGTGGGAAGATGTGGTACAATCAACGTGGGGCTCATTCTGTGCCTGAGACAGCTGATCATCTGTGATGTGGAAAAGTCGAGGGGGATAAATTGTGCCAACATCCATGTAATTGGCCATTAGCACAAAGAGGTAGTGTACTGTGGGAAGGGAGGGTAAGGGCTCACGCCCAAAATCACAAAGGTATCCCAGGGCTGGGAGTACTGGCGCTCTGCCTTACAGAATGGGTGTTATCTCATCCTCAGTGTTTCTGGGAGTGTGGCCTCAGTTTGGAACAACATTTCAGCAAGACTTGTTCAAGGCATATTGCCTACAGTCACTGTTTTGGGCATTCGTGCAAAGATGATAAAGCAGCTGTTGATTTTTCATTTAATAACACAGCCACAGGCCTAGTGGCTTTGTTATTACTTCTTCAGTGTTCTCCCAAATGCATTGCATTTTTCCCTTCACAGTTCATGGAGTTCAGAGGATATAATGAGCATTGTCCTGACTTACTCAAATATTATTTTGACTCTAAAATGCCGAACAATTCTAAAATGTTCCGGTATATTTCAGATTTAAAAATTGTTGTCATTTTCTGCTTTCATTGTTGTAATAGTCAATTCAATTTAAAATGGCCCATTAAAACTACTCATTTATACAATATTGTCCTATAACTGGTTTTTTTCGTTAGCAGTTCTGAAAACACCTACCAAACTATTGCCATTTAAAACCTACTTAAAGGCCAATTTAGACAACATTTGTGCCTCTGTAAATAAGGTTTGCTATTATGCTAAAGATGGAATTGCACCAATTGTTCTGTTTTAAAAGATAATTTTCAGTTCTAAATTGTGCTCTTTGCAGTAAGAATTGCAACATGCTTTTTTATCACAACTTTTATTAGCATAAATCAGATGCAAAACTGTGTTTCTAAATGAATACGGTTTACCACTATTCCAAACAAGCAGTGCAGAGACAAATGACCAAAACGGGATGGACAGTTGTTCTTTAAAAAAAATTAACATGGGTATTTTATTTAACAGAGTAACTCAGACCTATTTTAAAAGAAACAATTTTCAGAGCGTTCCCTAAAATTGTGCTTAAAATTTTACAAATGTTTGATTATATGTTTTTCTTCTTACATGTTTTGTTAAAGGATTGTGATGCGTTGTCCATTTTCACTATAAGATTTCTTAATAAAGAGGTATTGCAGTCAGACTATAAGGTTAGGGTAGAAGGAACCCCATATTTATGTTGACAGATTCAAACAAATATTTTCAGCAATCTGAGAAATATATATATAACAATTTATTTAAATTATTTGCCCTTTTATTTCTTAATGTCTGTTCATGTGGGCACTCTTGGTTAGCAAAACAGCTTTCACAGGTAAGACCCTGTTCAGTGAAGACCACAGTCAGCACATACTTTCAAACACATTTTAAAGGGCTTTGGAGGAGCTGTGATAGTGGCTAGATGAAATAGGTAAAAAAGTAAAGGTTCCCTTGCTCGAAAGCCAGTCAAATCCGACTCTAGGGTTGCGGTGCTCATCTCCATTTCAAAGCCAGCGCTATCTGAAGACGTTTCCGTGGTCATGTGGCCCGCTTGACTAAACACCAAGGTGCACAGAATGCTGTTACCTTCCCACAGAAGTGGTACCTATTTATCTACTTGCAATTTCTTGCTTTTGAACTGCTAGGTTGGCAGGAGCTGGAACTAGAGATGGGAGCTCACTCCATCATGCGGCACCCGGGTCTCGAACTGCTGAATAACTGTGTCGTAATAGGTGATTTTAACTACCCACACATTGATTAGGTCAATATGTGTTCAAGTTGGGAAAAAGAGACTGAGTTTCTAGACACTCTCAATGACTGTGCTATGGAGCAGATGGTCACAGAACCTACCAGGGGAGAGGCGATCCTGGATTTGGCCCTAAGTAACGCCCAAGACCTGGTGAGAGTTGTAAAAGTGATTGCACCGCTTGGGAACAGTGACCATGATGTTATTCAGTTTGACATTTGTATAAATCGGGAGTTGGCCAAAAAGGCTGACACAAATTCTCTGATATGAGGGGACATGTGAAGAAGAAACTGAAAGGAAATGTAGAAAGGGTCAAAACCATTGGGGAAGCTTGGAGACTATTTAAAACTACAATCCTAGAAGCTCAGAAAAAATATATACTGCAGGTTAGGAAAGGCACAAATAGGTATAGAAAAAAGCCTGCATGGTTAACAAGCAGAGTAATGGAAGCTGTAAAAGATAAGAAGGATTCCTTTAAGTTTTGGAAAGCTAGTCTCAGTGAGGTTAATAAAAGGGAACACAGGCTGTGGTAAATAAAATGCAAGTCTGTGATCAGGCAGGCAAAAAGGAAATATGAGTAACATATAGCAAAAAACATAAAGACCAACAATAAAACTTTCTTCAAATACATTGGAAGCAGAAAACCAGACAGGGAGGCAGTGGGGCCCTTGGATGATCAAGGGGTAAAAGGAGTACTGAAGGATGATAGGAAAATGGCTGAGAAGTTGAATGCATTTTTTTGCCTCTGTCTTCACTGTGGAAGATGAGAAGTGCTTGCCCACTCCAGAACTGCTGATTTTGGGAGATGTGTTGAAAGACCTGAGTCAATTGAGGTGATGAGAGAGGAGGTCCTACGACTGATAGACAACTTAAAAACGGATAAATCACCAGGCCCGGATAGCATACATCCGAGAGTTCTGAAAGAACTCAAATGTGAACTTGTAAAATCTGCCTTCATTCCTGAGGACTGGAAGGTAGCTAATGTCTCTCCCATCTTTAAAAAGGGTTCAAGAGGAGATCTGGAAAATTACAGGACAGTCAGTCTGATGTCAATACCGGGTAAGTTGGTGGAAACCGTTATTAAGGAAAGAATTAGTAGGCACATTGATGAACAAAACCTACTGAGGAAGACTCAGCATGGGTTCTGTAAGGGAAGATCTTGTCTCATTAACCTGTTAGTGTTCTTTGAGGGAGTGAACAAAAATATGGATAAGGGGGACCCAATAGATGTTGTTTACCCTGACTTCCAGAAAGCTTTTAATAAAGTTCCTCATCAAAGGCTCCTAAGTAAGCCCAATAGTCACGGGATAAAAGGACAAGTCCTCTTGTGGATCAAAAACTGGCTAATTAATAAGAAACAGAGTATAAATGGGCAATTTTCTCAGTGGAGGGTGGTAAGCAGTACCAAAGGGTACCAAAGGGATCAGTACTTGTTCTGCTTTTTAACTCGTTTATTAATGATTTGGAATTGGGAGTAAGCAGTGAAGTGGCTAAATTTGCAGATGACATGAAGTTGTTCAGGGTGGTGAGAACTAGGGAGGATTGTGAGGCACTCCAAAGGGATCTCTCAAGGATGGGCGAGTGGGTGTCAACAAGGCAAATGGAGTTCAACATGGCCAAGTGCAAAGTGATGCACATTGGAGCCAAAAATCCTAACTATAAATACATGTTGATGCGGTCAACTGGCAGAGACTGACCAAGAGAGGGATCTTGGAGTCGTAGTAGATAACTCAATGAAAATGTCTAGACAGTGTGTGACTGTAATAAAAAAGGCCAAGAGCCAGTTTGTTGTAGTGGTTAAGTGCGCGGACTCTAATCTGAGAGAACCAGGTTTGATTCCCCACTCCTCCACTTGCACCTGGCTGGATGTTCTTGGGCAAGCCATAGTTCTGGCACAGCTGTTCTTGAAAAAGAGCAGTTTCTGTCAGAGTTCCCTCAGCCACACCTACCTCACAGGGTGTCTGTTGTGGGGAGGGGAAGAGAAAGGAGTTTGTAAGCTGCTCTGAGACTGACGTAGGTAGTGAAAGGCGGGGTATAAATCCAATCTCTTCTTCTTCTTCTTCTTCTTCTTCTTCTTCTTCTTCTTCTTCTTCTTCTTCTTCTTCTTCTTCTTCTTCTTCTTCTTCTTCTTCTTCTTCTTCACAATGCTCGGGATTATTAGGAAGGGAATTGAAAACAAATCAGCCAGTATCATAATGCCCCTGTATAAATTGATGATGCCGCCGCATTTGGAGTACTGTGTATAGTTCTGGTCACCACACCTCAAAAAGGATATTATAGCATTTTAAAAAATGTAAAAAAGGGCAAAAAAGGGCAACTAGAATGATAAAAGGGTTGGAACACTTTCCCTATGAAGAAAGGCTAAAACACTTGGGGCTCTTTATCTTGGAGAAATGACTGAGATTTATAAGATTATGTATGGGATAGAACAGGTAGAGAAAGAAGTACTTTTTTTCCTTTCTCACAATACAAGAACTCATGGGGACAATGAAATTGCTGAGCAGTCAAGTTAGAACAGATAAAAGGAAGTACTTCACCCAAAGAGTGACTAACACATGGAATTCACTGCCACAGGAGGTGGTGGCGGCTACAAGCATGGACAGCTTCAAGGGGGAATTATATTTAGGGAATTATATGGAGCAGAGGTCCATCAGTGGCTATTAGCCACAAGGTATAGATAGGGACTCTCAGCCTGGGGCAAGTGAGGCACTGTATTCTTGGTGCTTGGGGGGGGCAACAGTGGGAGGGCTTCTAGTGTCCTGGCCCCACTGGTGGACCTCCTGATGGCACCTGGTATTTTTGGCCACTGTGTGACAAGAGTGTTGGACTGGATGGGCCATTGGCCTGATCCAACATTGGCTTCACTTATGTTCTTATGACTTTGGCACTGGGGTTAGCTGCTCCAACCATATCACATGTTTGGGCCCAAAAAAAACATTTTCCAAAAAACAACTGTCCTGCTCATCTTGGTGGTGGGAAGTGCTATCAAGTCACAGCCGACTTATGGTAACCCTATAAGATTTTCAAGGCAAGAGACCAGAGGTGGCTTTCCTGAAATTCCAGGAATAACAAAAAATTATCTTCTGGAATTTGTGGAACATTTTAGGGGTTTTAGGGGAAGCACAGAAGTGGGGAGAGAAAGAGCGGAAGTCAGCTGGGTTGAGGCCAAGATGTGGCCTCCACCTATGGCCCTTTACATTTTAAAGGGAAAGGGCCAAACTGACTTACCATGTTGACATCACCCCTGCTAGAGGTTTCTTCATGTCGCTGGCATCAGAGCCCACCCTCTCAGATGGGAAATGGTGGGCAGGCTTGGCAGGCTCTGGGACTTCTGCGAGGCTTGGCTGTCCTATTATGGGGGGGGGGGAGATTTAAAAACCAACAACTGGCAATTGAATTGTATTGGCAATATGTGTACCAGATTCTCTGAATTCCCAGCTTTCGTTTTTTTTAAAAAAGGCTCTAGTCCCTTCAGTTGTGGAGATAAAAATATTCCTTTATATATCCACAACAGTTGGGGAGAGACTTACATTAAAAAATGAAAGCTGGGAATTTAGAGAACTTGATGCACATATTGCTAACCTGTTACAGCAATAACAGGAAATAAATACAATGATCTCTAGAAAGAGGCTCTGGACCAGGTGCCTTGGCCTGGGGCACTCAGCGTCAATATGCTGTGGCAACCTCAGCAGGGTATAATGACACAGAGCTTACCGTTTCCTCAAGGGGAACTGATCTCTGCCACTTGAAGAGCAGTTGTAATTCTGAGTGATCTCCCACCCTCCCCTGGATATTGGCAAGAATGGTTCCCCAGGAGGAAATGGCTGGTTTGGAGGGTGGAGTCTATGGTATTGTACCTGTCTGAGGACCCACCCCCTCAATCCCCACCCTCTCTAGGATCCATCCCTCAAATCTCCAACCTGGAGGTGGCAATCCTGTCCCCTTCCCAGCAACCATTTATCTGCTCCTCTGACTTTAGCTTTCCATCCCCCTCCCACCTGGAGCCTCTACCTAGAAAAAATATAGTCTTTCTCCACAGTGGGGTCCAAAGCAGCTCACATCATTCTCCTCTCCCCCTTTGGATCTGCAGAACAACCCTGTGAGATAGGTTACGCTGAAAGTCTATGAGTGGTCCGAAATCACCCAATCAGCTTCCACAGAAAGAAGCTGGGTCTGGCAGACCCTGCTCTGAAGCACTAACTGCTTCATCACACTGACTGTCATGGGGGGGTACCTCAACAGGGTATAATGACACAGAGTCCACCATTTTCTCCAGGGGAAAGTTATCTCTGAAATCAGAAGAGAAGTTGTAATTCTGAGTGATCTCCAGCCCTCACCTGGAGATTGGTAACAATGGTTCCCCAGGAGGAAATGGCTGGTTTGGAGTCTATGGACCTGTCTGAGGTCCCACCCCTCCTCAAACCCCACCCTCTCCAGGCCCCACCCCTCAAATCTCCAGGAATTTCCCAACCTGGAGGTGGCAACCATGGCTGCTTCCCAGCCAACCATCAACCTACCTTTATATGCCTTTCTGACTTCAGTTTTCCATCTCCCCCCCTCCCCACTACCTGGAGCCTTTACCTAGGAAAAGTAGTCTTTCTCTGCAGTGGAGACCCAAGCAGAAGGGAAGCGATCCCACCAAGGTATAATGACACAGAGTCCACTTTGCAAAGCAGCCATTTTCTCCAGGGAAACTGAGCTCTGCCATCTAGAGAAAATAACTACTTTGGAGGGTGGACTCCATGGCATTCTATTCAGCTGAGGCCTCTCCCCTACCCAAATCCTGGCTTCTGTAGAATCCACTACAAAATTTCCAGGAGTTTTCTAACCTGGAGCTGGCAACCCTAGTCAGGACTGGACCCAATGAGTTCCCCACAAAGGCCTGGAAAGGGTCTCCTGACTTTGCCTTTTTACTGACAGAACCAAGCTTGGTTGTCTAAAGGGAAACTGAGGGAAACGTTAGTCCCACAGGAGCCAAGCAGGAGAAGTGTCTTTGTCAGGAGAGACAGCCATTTTGGCAGTTTATTCTGACAGGGAACAGTTGGATGAGTTGGCAGTTGGTGGGGAAGAGGAGCAGACCCAGCACCCAGCCAATGGCACATGAGTACTCTTGATTGGCGGTTGATGGGCCAATGGCTGATGGAGCGCACAGCACAGCCAATGGGAGAGCTGGAAAGTGCCAACGCTTTAGGGCAATTATGCAGGGCTCTTTTTGTAGCAGGAACTCCTTTGCATATTAGGCCACACACCCCTAATGTAGCCAATCCTCCAAGAGCTTACAGAGCTCTTCTTACAGGAGCTACTGTAAGCTCTTGGAGGACTGGCTACATTAGGGGTGTGTCGCTTAATATGCGAATGAGTATCTGCTACAAAAAGAGCCCTGTATCAGATTCTATTGCCAATTAAAAACAAAAGTGCCCTCTAGTGGTGGGATGCCAGTGGGCAGGGAGAAGCCTGCAGTGGGGATGATATCAGCATGGTAAGGCCAGGGCTAGCTATCTCTGTTTCCCCCTCCCTCCCTGCTCTTGTTGCCTCTGGTGTGTGTGTTTGTGTGTGTTCTGAAAAATGCCCCCATTCTCCATTATTTCCAATGGTGGGGGGAAAGGCAGGCAGATAAAACAACAGCCCAGCAGTTTCTCCCAGAGAATATCTGCAGTACAAACTAAGTGAGGTGTGAGGGTCATGTTTGCAAGGCCAGCAGCAAAGCCAGTGCAGTGTGCCCACCAGAACCACCCCCAGGCCCCAACCCACCAGCCCACAACAAAAACTGGCCCAAATCAGTCAAAGCAGTGGATGTCTTCAGTCTTCTGTTCTCTAGGCAGGATTTTGGCTCAAAGTAGTCCAAGTTAGTCTCTCAGGCAGCAGGAAAGTCAGGCTGAAGCAGAAGCCAGCCACACAATTTCCAACCAAAGCTCTCTCTGCAGGAATGAAGTCAGCCAGCCAGAGACCCCTGCTTTTATGCTCTCTGGTCATATACAGAAGAATTTTAAAAAGGGACAAACTTCTGTGATTGGCCAAAGAGCAGTGTGCCCACCTGTAATCCTGTTGGCCAGTGCTCCTCCCCCTGCCTGTCCCTGGGAAAGCAAGCTAGTCTCCAAGTTTGAAGCCAGCAACAACAACAGCCTTACAAGCTGCAATGCCATTTGCAAATGGCATTGCAGTGACTGGTTGTATGCAAGGTCCCTCTTCCCCCTCCCTCCTGAAAAGCAGAGCAAAGGGTGGGAAAGAGAAAGAAATGGCAGGAAAGAGAAGGTAAGTGTAGCCTTTTAAAGTTTAACCCCCCTGAGCCTGTATTTGGCAATGCCGAATAGAAGCCAAATAGTTTTGGTTTTTATTCAGCATTCTATATTCGGCAGCCGAATCAGATCAGAGATTCTGGTTCAGCTTGCTAGATACCTGAAAAATGCTAAAAAGCATTGCCAGATACCTGGAAAATGCTATACCGAATGCATGCCCCTACTCCCATCCCCATGCTTCAGCTTCCACGCTTGCTTGATGGAGCAGTGGCAGGAAAAAAATGGAGGGAGGGTAATATGAGCACAAGCACTCTGTTTTCACTTCCAGTTGAGCATCACAGTGTTGTGTTCTTAATGCTAGGTATCAAAATATGGAGGCAGCATGGTTTCAAACAGCAGAACAGTTTAAGCCCACTCCTTCTGTCTGGACCTACATTGAGCACAACTGTCAAGCACAGGCTTTCGATTTCTTACAACTCTGTTTCTTGTTACCTTCGCTTGTCATTTTGAATTGGGGCAGCACCTCAATCTCTGACACACACACCCATGAGATTTGCGGACAAGACTCGTTGCCCTCCAGAGCTGGGGAAGCAAAGAGCCGGTGGCAACTGGTGTGACTCTTTTGGTGAGAGGTGGGGAGGGGGAAGGGCAGCAGGCCAGCACGGCACCCTTCTCAGGGGGCGCCCCTAGGCAAGTGCCTAACCCCGCCTTATGGAAGATCCCGCCTTGGTTCCAGCTTGTCTATATCCTTCTTAAATTGAGGTGCCCAAAACTGAACACAGTACTCTAAGTGAGGTCAAACCAGAACAGAGTAAAGCAAGTGGGGCCTGAAGATCTCTTGGAATTACAGCTGAGCTCCAGACTATAGAGATCATTTCCCCAGCAGAAAATGGCAGCTTTGGAGGGGAGACTGCATGGCGTCAGATCTCTGCTGAGCTCCCTCCCCTCCCCAAACTCCCCAACCTGCAGTTGGCAACCCTAAGTCCAGGGTAGCAAAAATGATACCACAAGTAGCTGCAGTGTCAAGTCCTTTGTGGAAAAGAACAAAGAAGAAACAGCCTGTGTGATGTGTGGCCACCTGACTAGAGCCTGGGGTGTCTACGGGAATGTGTGTGCAGGTGCAGCACAGTGGACTTAGAGATCTACACTAAGACTGTGCCTATCTCCTGTGGTCTCAAGTCTTTCTGATGACGTTGTTCAGACAGTGAAGGATCGATTATAATTGATGTTGCAGGATCATATTGGCCTAGCGTGACACCAGTGATGTGAACGCTGGCTTGGGACATTCCTGAAGGTGTAGGGGGGGGTGCCTGTGGGGCAGGGCCTGGGAAGGGCAGAGGGTTCAGGGTGAGGCAATGCCATAGATCTTCCCTTCTCCCCCCCAAATTGTCATTTCCTCCTGGGGAACTGATTTCTGGATGTAATTCCAGCAGAATTCCAGGCCCTACCTGGACTTTAGTCACCCGGCTCCACGCCGTTCATGGTTCCTAACTTGGAAGGCTGACACCCCCCCACCCCACCCCCCAAATAAAACATTTTGGAATGAGTCAGTTGAATTATTTTGCTTTTCTTCTTCACTTGGTAGTTGTGACAGTAATATCTCCAGCCCCTAAATCCCTTTGACACGATTATTGCTTTTCTTGTTAAAATGCGCTTTGTGCTTGGTTATTCCCAATCACACCTTCATTTAATCGTATCTTCTTAGACAATCAGCAGTTCTGGTCTGACACGCCAGGCATGTTAAGGGCAGTGGAAAGAAGTTTCTTACACAGATGCTTCACGTATGGCTAACATAAATCGAAACAACAGTTCTCAATGGTATCCATAACGTATGGAGACTCTCCACTCTGCTTTGCTTATCTGGCTGGTTTATGAGACCAAGAAGGGCTTTAATCACCCACAGTTGGAAGTTCCAGCAGATTTCGCTTCCATTGAAATTAAAGCTTCCCCCCCCCCCCCCCAGTTAAAATAAAAGTTTTTGGCCTGTTACATTTTTTCAAAGTAACAAAGGTATATGGAATTACAGTGCTGGGGGTCATGAGCAAATGCAATCATTCTTAATGTTTGATGCAGACATAATGCAAAATACTGGAAATGTCTGGCGAGCGAGCCCAGAATGGACAAAACACGGAAACAGTCACACAACTCAAAGAAAACCACAACCACAGCATGCGATCGTAACATACACCCTTGATAAAAGAATGAATAAAACAAAGTTTTTTATAAAAATGTGTATACTGCTTGTCCAGTGAAATATTAAAGGTGGCTGACAGCATAAAAGTAAAATGAAAACAGTCCAACCAAGTAAAATGCTTGAATAGCAAAAGAAATCCAGCCACTACTGGTGGCAGCACAAGCATAAAAACCAATATAAAAGCAAGTTAAAACCTTATAAACTAGGTAAGCATGTAGGCCGTAAACTCTAGACCTGATATGAAAATAGCCAACTAAAAGTTAGAGTAAATCACAAATGCCCTGACCTGGATAGCCCAGGCTAGCCCAATCTCATCCAGTTTTGGAAGCTAAACAGAATTGGCCCTGGCTGGAGTTGGATGAGAAACCAGCGAGAAAGCACAGGGTTGCAGAGGCAGGCAATGGCCAAACACCTCTGAAGGTCTCTTGCCTTGAAAACTATATGGTGTCACCATACGTCAGCTGTGGCTTGATGGCAAAAAGAGAGAGAAAAGTGTCAACTAAAAACCTGAGCCAGCTAGGTTACTTTGAGAAAGTGTCTGGGTGCCAACAGAGTAGGTGCCAGGCAAACATTTTTTTTTGGGGGGGGGAGCATTCCAAAGGTGGGGTGTCACCACTGAGCACATCCTGTCTCTTGGTGGCCCCTACATCACTCCCATGGCTGCAGGCACAAAGAGCAGGGCTGGTCAGCAGGACGCTATGGGAGGAGGCATAAATAGAGAATTTAGACAAATTCAGGGATAGAACTATAATTATTTTTAAAAATATATTATCAGATTTATACCCCGCCCTCCCAGGTGAGAATAAAAGAATATAAACACACGAGTAAACAATTTAAATAATCCTAAAACCATATAAAACATTCCAACATTAAAAGGTGCTAACATTAATGACACTAATAGATTATTAAATGATGGTGGTCGAGCTTCAGTATTCCATCCTAGTGGTCAGCCCCATAGGTCTAACCTTTGTGCAGCCAGCACAGGCTGTTCTGGTAGCTTCAAGGAACAGGGTTCTCTATCGGGGGTGGCTCCTAATTAAAGGCCTGGTGGAAGAGCTCCATCTTGCAGGCCCTGAGGAACTGCATCAGGTCCCACAGGGCCCTGATCTCTTCTGGGAGCTCATTCCACCAGAGAGGAGCTGCCACTGAGAAAGCCCTGGCCCTGGTTATAGCCAGCCTGGCATCCTTGGGTCTGGGGTGGGCCAATCAATGTTGGGACCTTGATCACAGTGCTCTCTGGGGAACATGTGGGGAAAGGCGGTCCCTCAGGAATGTAGGTCCCTCGACCATAAAAGGGCTTTAAAGGTAAGAACTAGTAAATTGAAGCAAATGCAGTATGCTATCGGTAGCCAGAGCAATGCCTTCAGCACAGGCTGAATGTGCTCATACATTGGGAGGCCCATTAAAAGTCTGGCTGCAGCATTTTGCACTAGCTGTAGCTTCCGGATTTGAAACAAGGACAGCCCCATGTAGAGAGCATTACAGTAGTCCAATCTCAAGGTGACCATTGCGTGAATCACTGTTAAAAACAACAGCCATGATGCCTGAATGGAACCTCTAGGTCCAGATGCAGCATAACACCCCCTTAATTTACCAGGTTTTCTTCACTAGGAAGACCTTAGTAATTAATATTTATTTATTTATTTAGTTATTTATTACATTGGATTTGTGACTCACCCGATCCCTGTACACACAAGGCTCTGGGCAATGTACAACAGTTAAAACAATGTTAAAATTAATAAAATCTATAAATCAATTACATAATCTCAGATGGCATTAATAATTTTCTTCATACCCACTCTGGATTGTGTTGCTGTCTCGTGGGCAGGGTGAGGAGGGGGCTGAAGCGCGAAGATGGAGTGAAAGAAGAAAAGGGTGCCAGTCAATGCTCCCTCTAAGCTGTGGAGTCCTGTGAGCAACAATTCCACTTTGTGAGCTTCTGGCATTAAAGTTGTGAGCGAGCAATTTGGCTGCTTCATGAATTAGTTCGCTCTGGAGCCATCCTTCCTGAGCGAAGACAAAAATGTGTGAGCAGGGGGCTAAAAAAACTGTGAGCTAGCTCACACTAACTCAGCTTAGAGGGAACACTAGTGCCGGGGCCATTGCTGTCCTCAACCAAAGGCCTAGAGGAACATCTCTGCCTTACAGGCCCTGCGGAACTGCATTAAGTCCCGCAGGGAGCCAGTGTAGCCAGCAGAGCACTGGTTGTATATGTGCCATCCGTGGCATTCCCATCAGGACTCACACCACAAGTTTAGTAGAACGTCAAAGTTAAATGGAGGACGAAAACAATTCTCCTTCAAGCAACGTGAGAAGTGCATACGTTTGGATCCTTTGAGAAAAACAACAGAAAAAATGTTAAGCTAAGGGAGCTATGTGTGAGGCTTTTAGACATGTACCTCCCAAACCTAGCAAGGGACCTGTGTCTGTATATACAAAGCCACAGGCTTGAAAATGGCAGCAGGGACAAAGGCAGCAACCTTCCATCAAACTAGACTTGATCTTTACTGAATGTGCATATACAGAAAGAGAAACAAAAAAGAAAATAAACAAGTATAATACATTCCAGTTTGGTGTAGTGGTTAAGTGCGTGGACTCTAATGTGGGAGAACCAGGTTTGATTCCCCACTCCTCCACATGTAGCTGCTGGATGGCCTTGGGCAAGCCATCGTTCTGGCACAGCTGTTCTTGAAAAAGAGCAGTTTCTCCGTCAGACTGTCTGTTGTGGGGAGGGGAAGGGAAAGGAGTTTGTAAGCCGCTCTGAGACTCCTTCAGGTAGTGAAGGGCAGGGTATAAATCCAATCTCCTCTTCTTCCAAGGGCCAGAGAATGCAAGTCACAGCAACTAGAGGAACAGGAAATCAGCAGGTAATTGAGAAATTCCTAGTGGAAGCTATCCCATGTGCCCACCCATGGATAGCCCAGGCGGAACATGTGTGTACATTTGCGTGTCCAGGATCCTCAGGAGAGAAGCTGGATAAGAAGCAGGATGAGGAAGGATGCTCTATCTTTTAAGCAGTAGAGACCTAGAGAAGACTAAGGACTCCTCAGGAGCAAGGATCCACACGGTAGCTGGAGGCTCAGCTCTGCCCTTCTTTAGAGCAATGTTTAGGGCTAGGTTACAGTTCAGGGTTTACATACAAACTGGATGAACTAACAAGGCTTACCAGCTCTGTTTAGACCTTAAATAACCTTCAGGGGAAGGAGCCCCACCTGCTCCCTGTCTTCTCCCAGCCAGGACTTGACTGATCCCCAATCCTGTCCGGGACCACGTGTGCCCAAGCAAGGATCTGGCTCAGCAGTGGGGCCTGTTGTGTTGTCTTCACATGGGCTTGCCGTATCTGCTCTCCAACTACAGCCAATGGTGAACGGCAGAGTGTCGAGTGGCAAAAAGATGGCGACCGAGTGTAACATCCATGGTGGACCGGACACAGTGGACAGGTGGAGCCAGGAGACGCAAGGTTCGTGGAAGGCGCAGGCGCGGCGGTGCCTTAGTGGACGGAGCCGGAGCCGCGCCGGAGCGTACCTGTGTGCCAGAGGGGGCTGCTGATCCACCACCGGAAGACCGCGAGGAGAAGGAGGAAGTGAAAGCCGGAAGCCGGAAAAGGCCGAGCTGACAAGCTGACCGGGAGGAAGAAGATCAACAAAGACCTCCACAGGGTGTTGGTAGGGAAGTCCCCATCCCCAGCATATGTGGCCATAGGTAGGGATAAGCGATTAACTGTAAGCCGCTCAGAGACCCCCTGGGGGTTCGAGCGGGGTAAAAAGTTGAAAGATAAATAAATAAATAAACTATTTGGAGTGAGAATGGGGGGGCTGGTGGCTCAGGATCTGGCTGATGAAGGAGGCTGCCCCAAGGTCTGGTAAGTTGGCAATTTTCTTGAGCTGAGGCTTCAGAATCAGGGCCTTCAGCCAGGGCCTCAGAATCCAGGGACCTTGGATTTTGAAAGGATATAAAGAGGAAAACTTTGAAGAAACATGGTCAAGACAAATGAAACATGAACGTAACCAAAACAGAGGGCAATAAGAACATTTACGATAAAGTGGTCAAAACTATGTTTAACAATATATGGTGCAGAAATAATTTTTTTACATGGAGAGATGTATGGATAACAAAACTGTTTACTCAAAAAGGTGGAGAAATTCTCCCATCTTATGTTTGTTTTGTTTGTTTGTGTGTGTTAGTTGTTTTGTTTATCTTTGTTGTTACAAAAATAAAAACTTTACTGCAAAAAAAAAAAAAATCCAGGGACCTTGGAGATACTAGTTGTCTCTTGAGCTGCTGGACCTTCTCCTGGGGCAGCCCCTAAACCTTTCTGTTAATCCTTGGATGAGATGTCCTTTCCCTCATAACAGGGGGCCCTGACAGAGGAAGATACTGTGGATGAGGCTGGGGGAAATGGAAGAGGGTGGCTGATGTTCCTCCAAGCAGAGCTCTAAGGAGGGAATCACTAGAATGGAAAGCAAGATCCAGGGCAAGGATGGCCAGGAAGGGAAATGTGATGGAGATGGGGCGGGGGAGAGGTTAAGGGAGCAGGGGAGAAAAATCCATATGTTGCCTCACTCCAGCAGCATGAGCATGGTCTTGGAGATCTTTGAGTGGCAGGGGAACAATCCAGCTTAGAATGGAGCCTTTTCCTGATTATTTATTACTAGGAATAAGGCCTGTTGTGGAAATAAATACAACAAGCTCTAGAAAGAGGAGTCAGGTCCTGGCTGTGGCTGGTGGGGCGGAGGAGGGAAGGGGAAAATAGAGGGAGGCAAGCCATGGTTATTTCCTTCTGCTTAGCTATAAGGTAGGGCTGCCTCAAGTCATTTTGCTGCCCCAAGTGGGTAGTATGGGAGGAGAGCCACATGGTATGGTTCCCTCCACCCCTGACATATGTTGATTTGGGGCTATGCAGTGACAGCTTAGGTAGAAAAGCATCTCTTCTTATGCCATGTTGTCTGAGTTCCAAGGGTCTGGAAAGTGATTCTGTAGCCAGTTACAGGGTTGCCAACTCTGGGTTGGGAAATACCTGTAGATTTGAAGGGTATAACCTTGAGAGGACAGGGTTTGGGGTGGGGAGGGACCTCAGCAGGGTATAATGCTGCCCAAAGCAGCCATTTTCTCCAGGAGAACTGATCTTGGTCATCTGGAGATCAGTAGTAATAGCTGGAGATCTCCAGGTGCCACCTGGAGGTTGGCAAAACTTAGGGGAGGCCTTTAGTAAAGCATACTGCCATAGAGCTCACCCTCCAAAGCAACCGTTTCTCCATGGGGACAGATCTCTGTAGTGTGGAGACCAGTTGTAATTCAGGGAGATGTCTAGGCCTTCCCTTCCTCCCCAATTCCTGTTTACTGATTAGCACTTCAACTGACTCCCAACTAAAGCTCCACAGCCTCTTGGGACTCCTAACTTGGGAGGTGTCATTCTAATTCCCTTTGCTATGGCTGCAGTAAGGCCAGCTGAGAACTACAGCTCCCAAGGTGCAATGTGTCAAAAGTGGAGCAGCCAGTGGAATGGGCCAATCGGCTACAAGGTAGCTTTCCCAGTGGCCAATGGGAGAATAGGTAAGTCATTGCCAGCACGGCTTGGCTTTTATATATTAATGTAATAGGAATAAGGCCCATTGTGGAAATAAATCCAACTGGGCAGGTTGTATATGCCTTGGGCACTCAGCGTAAATTTGCTGTGGTGACCTCAGCAGGGTATAATGACACAGAGACTACCATTTTCTCCAGGGGAACTGATCTCTGCCATCTGAAGAGCAGTTGTAATTCTGAGTGATCTCCAGCCCTCACCTGGAGATTGGCAAAAATGGTTCCCCAGGAGAAAAAGTACCATCTTTCTCTGCAATGGGGACCAAAGCATCATTCTCCTCTCCCCCTTTTGATCTGCACAACAACCCTGTGAGGTAGATTAGCTGAAAGTCTGTGACTGGTCTGAAATCACCCAATCAGCTTCCACAGCAAGAACCTGGGTCTGGCATCCTGCTCTGAAGCACTAACTGTCCTGTGGGGGCTGCTGCTGGTGAACAGGAACAAGCAGCCAGACTTCACAAAGTCATGCCAGTCAGGTGTCATCAAGTCACCCAGAGGGCGTTGCCAGGCTTAGCGTAGCCAACCTCCAGGTGGAGCCTGAAGATCACCTGGTATCACTGAACTCCAGACAACAGATCTCTCTTTCCCAGTGGAGAAAATAACTGCTTTGGAGGGTGGACTCCGTGGCATTCTATTCAGCTGCGGCCTCTCCCCTCCCCAAACTCTGGCTTCTATTGACTCCACCACAAAATCTCCAGGAATTTCACAACCTGGAGCTGTCAACCCTAGTCAGGACTGGCCCCAATGAGTTCCTCACAAAGGCCAAAGTAGGCCTGGAAAGAGTCTCCTCCATTCACCTTTTTATTGACAGAACCAAGCTTGGTTGCCTAGCGACGGCCACTGAAGGGGAAATTAGCCCAACAGCAGGAGGAGAAAGGAATGATTTGATGGCTGCTGGCTCACCTCAGTAGTCAGCGAACCTTGGAGGAGCCAAGGAGGAGAAGTGGCAGCAGTAGAAGCCTCTTCCTGAACAGTCTTTTCAGTAGCCAGCCAGATGCAGAAGCCTCTTTGTCAGGAGAGACAGCTGTTTTGGAAGTTTATTGTGACAGAGAACAGTGACTGAGGCAGCTGTGGGCAGGAAAAAGGAGTGAATCCAGCCCCCAGCCAATGGCATGCAAGCACTCTTGATTGGCGGTTGATGGGCCAATGGCTGATGGAGGGCACATCACAGCCAATGGGAGAGCTGGAAAGTTCCTACACGTTAGGGCTTTTATATATATCAGATTCCTTTAAAACTTCTTCTGTTTTAGATCCCTTCCAGTCCAGCTTTCGCCAGGGACACGGGACGGAGATGGCGTTGGTTGCCCTTACTGATGACCTCTGGAGACATCTGGATCAGGGAGGTTTGGCGGTATTGCTGCTGTTGGACCTGTCAGCTGCGTTCAACACGGTCGATCACCAGCTGCTGATCCACTGCCTCGCCGACATGGGGATACAGGGGCTTGCCTTGCATTGGCTTGCTTCCTTTTTCCAGGGTCGGGTGGAAGACACCTGCTTGAGTGTGATGTGCCTCAGGGGGCTGTGCTTTCCCTGATGTTATTTAACATCTACATGTGCCCCCTTGCCCAGATTGCCCAGAGGTATGGGCTGGGGTGTCACCAGTACGCTGATGACATCCAGCTCTATCTGATGTTGGGTGGCCGGGCGGACTCTGCCCCGGAAGATCTGGACCGGGCGTTACAAGCCATGGCTGGTTAGCTTAGGCTGAGTCAGCTGAAACTAAACCCAGCGAAGACAGAGGTCCTGTGCCTGAGTCGGGGCAGTTCAGGGATGGGGGTCCCACTCCCGGCCTTTGACAGGGCACCACTGGTGCCAGTGCCGAAGGATAGGAGTTTGGGAGTGCTCCTGGATCCCTCGTTAACAATGGAGGCCCAAGTGGCAGCCACTGCCAAGTCAGCCTTTTACCACCTTCGGCTGATACGGCAGTTGATCCCTTTCCTTGACCACGACGACCTGGCTACAGTGATCCATGTGGTGGTCACCTCGAGATTAGACTACTGTAACACTCTCTACATGGGGCTGTCCTTGTTGCAAATCTAGAAGCTGCAGCTAGTGCAGAATGCTGTGGCCAGGCTTCTGTTGGGCCTCTCTAGATGGGAGCACATCTGGCCTGTGCTGAAGGCACTGCACTGGCTGCCAATAGCATACCAAATTCGCTTCAAGGTGCTGGTACTTACGTTTAAAGCCCTATATGGCCAGGGTCCGACCTACCTGAGGGACCACCTTTCCCCATACATACCCCAGAGAGCACTACGGTCGGGGTCACAACATTGACTAATTATTCCAGGCCCTAAGGATGCCAGGTTCACTGCTACTAGGGCCAGGGCCTTTTCAGTGGCTGCTTCTTACTGGTGGAATGAGCTCCCGGAAGAGGTCAGGGCCCTGTGGGCCTGCAAGACAGAGCTCTTCCACCAGGTTTTCAACTAGGAGCCGCCTACCACACCCACCAACTAGTACCATCATTAACATCTGCGGTGATGGTATGACCCTGAACCGTGATCGAGCCACAGTGTCATGGGAGACCGATATACCGCTGAGTTGGGATTCCAAGATTATGTCTAATATTACGCCACCTTAACCCATTGAAGAATGTCCACTGCGAGCACTTTGTAAGATTTTAAATTGCTTTTAAATGTTTTATGTTGACCGGGCACATTGTGTTGGTAAATGTGAGCCGCCCTGAGCCTGTCAACGGGAGGGCGGGATATAAATATAAATTTATTTATTTATTTATTGCATTTTTACCCCGCCTTCCCTGCGAACAGGCTCAGGGCAGCTTACACAGGGGCACAAGCCCATACATAAAAACAATGTAAAACAGTAAAAACTATTAAATCATGACAAAACAAAAAAAGTGCTCCATACAAACAAGATGGTCTCTGAACATGGTATCGATCGTTTCCTTAGGGTGAAATTGTCCTGTTGATAGTCCAAGCCAGTCCAGCAGCATCAGTGCCATGCAAATTTATGGCAGTTCTTCCGGGGACCACTCCCGACTTTGTTGTTTCAGTGGTGGTAGTAGTAGAAGTATATAAAAGCCTAGCAGAAGAGTTCCATCTTGCAGGCCCTGCGGAACTGCATAAGGTCCCACAGGGCCCTGATCTCCTCCGAGAGCTTGTTCCACCAGGTGGGGGCCACCAATGAAAAGGATCTGGCCCTGGTCGCAGCAAGCTTTGCCTCGGGGGGCCTGGAATCACCAGGCGGTGTTGTGTCTCCGAGCGAAGTGCTCTTGGGGAAAGGCAGTTCCTCATAGAGGGCTTTAAAGGTAAAAACCAGCAGTTTGAAGTGGATCTGGTACGCTATTGGCAGCCAGTGCAGCGCTTTCAGCCCAGCCTGGATGTGCTCCCATTTGGGGAGACTCATCAACAGCCTGGCTGCCACATTCTGCACTAGCTGCAGCTTCCGGATCTGCGACAAAGGCAGCCCCATGTAGAGTGTGTTAGAGTAGTCCAGCCTTGAGGTGACCGTCACATGGAGCACTGTAGCCAGGTCACCATGGATGAGGAAGGGAACCAGCTGCCGAGCCTGCCTAAGATGGTAAAATGCAGATCTGGCAGTGGCTGCCACCTGAGCCTCCATAGTTAAGGAGGGATCCAGGAGCACTCCCAAACTCCTAACCTCCAGCGCTGGCACCAACGGCGCCCCATCGAAGGTTGGGAGAGGGATCCCCAACCCCAAACTGCATCGACTCAGGCACAGGACCTCTGTCTTCGCTGGGTTTAGTTTCAGCTGGCTCAGCCTAAGCCACCCAGCCACGGCCGGTAGAGCCCAGTTCAGATCTTCTGGGTTGGAGCCCGATCGGCCACCCAACATCAGATAGAGCTGGGTGTCATCTGCATATTGATGACAACCCAGCCCATAACTCCTGGCAATCTGGGCGAGGGGGCGCATGTAGATGTTGAACAACATCGGGGAAAGCACCGCCCCCAGAGGCACACAACACTCAATTAGGTGCCTCCAGGACTGCTGTTCCCCTATCGCCACCCTATGTCCCCGACCTTCGAGAAAAGAGGCAAGCCACTGAAGAACAGTAAGGGCAACCAGTGCCGTCTCCGTCCCATATCCCGGGCGAAAGCCGGACTGGAGTGGATCAAGGACAGAAGCATCATCCAGAAAGCCCTGAAGCTGTGTCGCCACCGCCCTCTCAATCAATTTGCCCAAATAGGGCAGATTAGACACCGGCCGATAGTTGGCCAATTCAGTCGGATCTAAAGTTGGTTTTTTCAGGAGAGGGCGGACCATTGCCTCCTTAAGTGCCTCAGGGAACCATCCCTCCAAGAGGGACTTGTTGATAATCTCCCTTATGGCACCTCGAAACCCCTTGTGGCCCGCTTTAATGAGTCAGGAAGGGCACGGATCCAGGTAGCATGTGGTTGGGCGCACAGATACGAGCAATCTGTCAACTTCCTCCAGACTGAGCGGGTCAAAATATTCTATTCCCCACGGAGATGTGGAAGGGGCCTCAAGTTCACTCACTGTTTCAAGTGTGGCGGGGAGGTCATGGCGAAGCGCCAAGACTTTGTCCGCGAAATAGCTTGCAAAAGCCTCACAGCCGATATCCAATTCCCTACTATTTTGTCTGCCTTGTGGCAGAGCTGTTAAAGACCAAATTGTTCTAAACAATTGGGCTGGGCGTGAGCTCGCAGATGCAACCATGGCTGCATAGAATTCTCTCTTAGCAGCCTTGACTGCCACCTCATAGGATCTCATAAACGTCCTATAGGATGTTCTTGATGCTTCGTCGCAGGCACTGCACCCTACTGAGGTCCCTGTCCTCCCCACGAATAAATAAATCATTTATATGCTGCTTTTCTTCCTTATGTAGTTCAAGGTGGCTTACAGCATAGATAAAAGACATAAAAATAATACATAGAAAACATAAAAACTAAAATTTAAAACCACAATTCAGGACTGTTAGTAAACTTAACCAAATGTAGTCCTAAACAAAACCACCTTCAACTTTCTCATAAGCATCAGGAGGCTGTTCCATAATTTGGGGCGCTGCCACCGAAAAGGCCCTCTCTCTGACTAGCTTTGATAAGTACACTGGGTCCATCCTGCACTTGTTATAGATTTTCCTTGGACCAGAACAGAAAGGTACGCAACTGAATGACCACTCAAGATACATGTACCTGACTAGGGCAGGAGGCGATTTCACATGAGGCCTCTTAATTACCAGCGGCAGAAATAGATTTGCAAGTTCAGCCATTTCTTCTGGGTTCCTTTCACTGCAGGAGAGTTCAGACATTGGGAAAGGTGGAGTGGAAGAACTCCCATCCTTTACTACCGGACTTTCCCTGGTGCCTGATTGTCACGCTTCTCTGAGTTCACCGTGGGCTGCCTTCTGGTTGCCATTGCTGGGGCAGCATTTGCCCTCTACCAGCCAGCTGGGGGGGGGGCTTCTAGGCGCTTGTCCCCCGGGGCCCCTAGGCCGACTCAGGAGGACAGGAGGCGGTTGAAGGAGGCGTGTTTCTTGGAGCCTCAGTGTGGGGAAAGCCAAGAGAGGTTACATCACCCTCCGGCTGCCACTTCCAGCCCAGCTTTCCCCCACTCTCTCTCTTTATTCAGTGCTGTGGCTGTCCTCCTCCTCGGCTCTTCCCGCTCTCCTTTTATCATCCCTCTTTCCTCCTGAGCTGCCACTGGCAGTTGGCCCTGCCTCTCTTCAGGAGGAAAGATGCGGTCCGGTCCTACCTTCCCCTGCCCCTCTCTGCGCCGACTTCCCTGCCAGCCAGCCAGCTGTCAGGGTCAACAGCAAGCAGGTCCAAACACACTCTCCTGAAAAGGCTATGTTTTATTGGAATACTGGTCTGTTGCCAAGTGGTACAGTTACATTGTCAGAAATAACAATTAGTGCAAGGGGCTCCATACATATACTCTGATGCTGCATCTAGCTAAGCAAATGAAATCCAAGCGCGCACGGGGGAATTCTCCTGGCGGGATATTACATCATGAACGGGAGACTCACCCCAATCCCTTGAGAGCAGAAATATTCACACCCATAGTGGAATTCAAGCCCTCCCTTCCCTTCAAGGTTATACTGATAGCGCTGTCTGGCTGAACCAGTTTGCACGGGGGAAAGAGCGCCTCCCTTATGTTACCCACGGTAGCTAAGCAAAGAAAGCATGTGCGGCTGCGCAAAAGTCAGGGACGAAGGAAAACAAAGAAAGCATGGCGGCTAG
Organism: Gekko japonicus; assembly: GCF_001447785.1. Lineage (NCBI taxonomy): Eukaryota > Metazoa > Chordata > Lepidosauria > Squamata > Gekkonidae > Gekko > Gekko japonicus. The sequence continues at coordinate 315,321 of NW_015174323.1, read as the reverse complement.
CTGACACTGGCCCACCCCAACTCCCCGCCACCTGCAACTCTTGCTCCCCATGCCTGGCTGGGCCACCATGGCTTATGTTGCGCCCATGCCCAGGCTTGCCCCTGGCCATTGCCTTCATGACACCGTGGGTCAGGCGCTCATCCTGAGCTTTGCAGCTTGGGATGGCCCTCCTCTGTGAGTGTCGCTCCTCCCGGGGCCTTGCCACCTTCTCACTGCCGTTCACCACAGCCTTTCCCATGCTTCCCCGCCTCTTGGTAAGCTGCAGGTGGGGCGGGTCTCCGGTCATGGGGGTTGCTTGTTTGCTGGGGCCCATCTCCTTCTCTGCCAGCAGAGAGGCCCAGAAGAGACCGGAACACTGATTACTCCGGTTCTAAAGTGGGCTGCCCACGACTGGGCGGTAGTTGACCAGGACATAGGGTCCAATGTTGGGTTTTTTTGTACAATAAATTTTTTATTGAGTATATGAATAGATGAAACAATTTGTAGAGCTGTCAAAAATAGGTGTACAAACATATTTGTGTTCTTGAGAGAATGCATTTTGGGTAATAACGACCTGTACAAAATAAATTGCTGATTTTACATATAAACTCACAAAGGAAGTGCAGAGCATAAATTCACAAATAAAACATTTTTCTTATGGTAATGTGGAGATATTTGATTTAAAACATTAAATGAGTATCTATAAGTGTATTGTTAGATTGATTTTTACCATAGTTGTAATGTGTCTATTTCCTTGGGGGTATTATCAAATTGCTTTAGGTATTCTAAGATAGGAAACCAAATAGTGATAAAGGAGGAAGGAGCAGGAATTCTATCAAAGCGTGCAAGGTTATCCGAGAGTTTTGCCATAATATATAAATCCCACAACTTCTTGTGCCAGTGTGAAATTGTGGGTGTCATTGTCGTTTTCCAGTGGGTGGCAATGACCGTCTTGGCTGCAAAGAGCAGTATAGAGACCCTCTCCACCACTGAAGGAGCAGAGTTATGAGCTACCCAACTGTTCAAAAACAAGTTTTCTGTATATCTATAGTATGGAAAGATTTGATTTGTTGTAATACGGCTTCCCAAAAGGGTAATATTTTGGGACAAGATACCCAACAGTGCAGATATGTGCCCCTATTCCCACAGTTCTTCCAGCAAGTGGGGTCATATGCTTGAGTCATATGGGCCAGTTTGCTGGGTGTAAGGTACCAATGAGCTAGTATTTTAAAAGATTGCAGTTTCATTGAGGCAATATTGGTTTTGAAAGGTGGGGAAGACCTTTCAGTTATCGGATGTTGAAGAGTTAGCTAGCTGAACAGGATCAGAGTTAGGGTCAGTCTGTAGTAATTTAATTATATGAGCCAGATTAATAGCATTGTAATAATGTTGTAAATTTGGGAAGTTAATGCCCCCTCTGTCTGATTTTCTATATAAAGTATTACCCTTAATCCTGTGGTGTTTGTAGGCCCAGAAAAAATTTAAAAGCATTGTCTGCCATTTACGGATCTGAGTTGAGGTTATTGGAATAGGTACAGTTCTAAAGATAAAGAGAAATCTGGGCAATATAAAGGATTTTATTATGTTTAACCTGTCTGACCATGCCAAATTCATTTTGTGCCAACTCTCTAGATCTTTTTGTATAGCCTTCTCTATTAAGTAGTGATTTGAAGAGATTGGAAAATTTAGATGGGATTTTGATACCTAGGTATTGTAGGCTTTCCCCAGCCCATGAAAACGAGTGGGAAGCCCTGATTTCAGATAACAGCTTGTGATCTAGATTGAGAGGTAGGATTTGTGATTTGGTAATATTAAGTTTCAGTCCAGATACTAAGCTAAAATCTGATAAAATTTTTGAAGTTGCTTGGAGTGATTTTAATGGATTGGTTAAAAAGAGCAACATGTCATCCGCAAAGAGCGAGACCTTAAATTATTTCTTATCTATATACTAATTCCAACAGAGGGCACCTTGTGCGGATACTTATTTCCACTAACAGGAAGCTCACTCTCCCCCAACAGCTTTTCCAACATAGTCAGTAGACTTCCTGTGTCTGCAGAAAAATCCAAGAAGTAAAAAAATCCCTTCAGGGAGGGTTGAATTCCCCCCAATACCTTTTGAAATGGCCTCTGCAGGGATCTAACTCCAAGCATCAACGGTGAGAGAGAGATTAGAAGGTTCAGGGCAGGGGGGGGGAGGAGGCTTCTAACTGGCTCTGTCAGTAAAAGTGGGGGAGGGCCCTTTCCTGGCTTCTTTTGGCTTCAGAGGGAGGGAAGGAGGGAGCCTTGGGGCCAGGCCTGACAAAGGGTGCCAGCCTGGGGAATCCCTAGAGGTTTTGAGGTGGACCGTAAGGAAGGAGGGCTGGGTTTGGGGAAGGGAGAGGCCTCACCTGGGTATAATGCCACAGAGTCCACCCTCCAAAGCAGCCATTTCCTCCAGGGAGACAGATCTCTGCTGTCTTGAGTTCAGTTGTAATTCTGGCATGGTGGTCCTCTAGGCCCCACTTAGAGGTTGGCACCCCTAGGCCTGGCAGCAGTTTAGGGTTGCCAGGTTCCCCCCCGGCCACCGACAGGGGATTCTGGATAAGGTTGCCAGGTCCAGGCTGGGAAACTCCTGGAGATTTGTGGGTGGAGCCTGGGGAGGACAGGGACCTCAGTGGGGTACAATGTCACAAAGTCCACCCTCCAAAGCATCCATGTTCTCCATGGGAAGTTATCTCTGCAGTCTGGAGATGAGCAGTAATTCCAGGCATCCCCAGGTCCCACCTGGAGGCTGGCATCCCTAGGCAGCACCCTCTGGGTGGCTTGATACCACCATGACTCAAGTAGGCCCAGCTGCTTGCTACTGTTCATCAGCAGCCACCCTATGAAAGCCAGTGTGATGTAACAGAGCTTCAGATTAGGGTCTGCGAGACACAGGTTCTTGCGGTGGAAGCTGACTGTGTGATTTTGGACCAGTCACATACTTTCAGCCTAGCCAACCTCACAGGGTTGTTGTGCAGATAAAAAGGAGGAGAGAATAATGTAAGCTGTTTTGGTCCCCACTGTGGAGAAAGACTATAATTTTCCTAGTTAGAGACTGTGGGGGAGGGGTGTGGAGATGAAAAGTTGAAGACAGAGAGGCAGATAAAGGTAGGTTGGCTGTTGGGTGGGAAGGAAATTGTGTTGCCAACTCCAGGTTGGCAAATTCCTGGACATTTGAGGGGTGGAGCCTGGGGAGGGTGGGATTTGAGGAGGGGAGAAACTACAGACCAGTATAATGCCATAGACTCCAACCTCCAAACCATACATGGAGGAGAGAGAGAGAAAGAAAGGGGGGGCAGAAGGGAGAAAGAGTATGAGAGAGGTAGGGGGAGACAGGAGGAAGCGAAGGCGTGAGGAATAGGATAACCATCCCGCAAGTTTCTTGTGGGTTTAATACTATTCCTGAAATATTGGTGTCATTTCACAGGACAGCCAAAGGTTTGATACTCAAAGCAAAAAGAAGGGGAGATAACGGGCAACCATGTCTATTGCCACTTTTCAAATTACAAGAGTCAGAGTTGTGCCTGTTAATTTTTAGGTGTGCAGTAGGTTTCTTATATATAGCCTTGATAGCATTTAGAAATTTGTCTCCGAAGCCCATCTTCTGGAGCATTTGTTGTAAATATATGACTTCCACTGAATCAAAAGCTTTTTCCAAATCCAGGGACAGAAAAGCGGCTGGAATTTTATTGGAAGTGCAATGGTTGAGAATTGTGAGTATTTTCCGCGATGTCACGTCTGGCATGAAATCAACTTGATCTTGTTCAATATAATTTGTTATGAAGGATTTTAGTCTGGAAGCTAAGATTGTAGTGAAAATTTTGAAGTCTGTGTTCAAAAATAGGGTGGTAGGAGGCTGGCTGGGCTGGATCTTTGCCTTGTTTGGGAATTACAATAATAGATGCCTCATTCCATGAAGGCGGAAGAATTCGAGTGTTTAGTATATGGTTGCATGTGTTAGCTAAAGGGGTGGCCAAAGTTGAGGCGAATTGTTTGTAGAACTCCGGCGTATAGCTGTCTGGTCCTGGAGCTTTGGCAGATTTTAATCCCTTGATAGTTTGCCTGACTTCCTGAGGTGTGATGGGTGCTTCCATTCGGGCATGATGAGTTTTGTTCAGTGTTTTATTGAGAGGGTTTGCTTGGAAAAACTTATCTATGATGAACTGTATAATTTTTTGTAAAAATTCAAAAAAAAAACTGGGATATTGTTTTTGTATCATGATGAAGTTTGCCTTGGGTATCTTTTAGCGCCGTGATTACACGTGATTGTTGTTGATGTTTCAGGCGTTTACTTAAATTTTTTAACGATTTTGGAGTAAAAGCCCATCCTCTTTGCTTTGAGTACAGAATGTTTTTTTGAATTTGGTTCATCTCCAATATTTCCAACTTTTTACGCTCCTTTAAGAGTTGTGCATAGATATTGGCATTTCCTGTCTATGTTTGCTTTCTAATAGCTTAATATTTCACTGAAGCTCTAAACTGGCTTTCTGTTTTTGTTTTTTTAGATACGAAGATGTGGAAATTAAATGGCCACGGATGCCTGGTTTCATTGCATCCCAGATTATGTTCGGGGGGTCTCTTCTACAGAGTTTTCTGAGAAGAAAATTTTAATGTGTTGTTCTGTTTCTGACACCACTCTTTCATTCAACAATAAAGTGCTGTTTAACATCCATATTAGTTTTGGATTTTGTTCACAATTGATGTTCACATTGCAGTTCACCCAGCAGTGATCCGACCACAGTTGTGTACCAATGTCAGCCGAATAAGTCTGGCTCACTAGGGGTGAGTTAACTAAGATGTAAATGCGAGTATAGGAACCATGACGTGTAGAGTAGAATGTGTAATCCCTTTCCGTAGGGTGTAGGTGTCTCCAAATGTCTACTAGGTTGTAGGAGGATAAAATGTCTGTTAGTTTCGCGGTTGTTGGTCCCCTTCTACCTGTGTTACGTTGGAAGGAGGATTTATCTTTTGAGTGAACCATAATGAAATTGAGATCACCTCCGATAATCAAATCACCCACCTTGAAGTTTTCTAATATTTGTAAGGTGTGATCTATGAACTAGCTGCTCTGTGTTTGGGGCATATAGTGAGGCAAGCGTTACTGGCATAGTGGTTAGATTACCTTGTATAAAAATATATCTCCCATTTGGGTCTACTAGTGATTTTTGATGTACAAAATGTACATCTTTGGCTATCAATATGGCTATGCCCCGAGATTTTGAGGAACCTTTTGCCATAAATTGATGTTGAATTTTTTTTGTTTTGAACAGAGGAGTTTTGTCATTTCTGATATGGGTCTCCTGTAAAAATAAAATGTCCGGATTAAGTTTAGTGATTTGACTCTGGATTCGCTTACGTTTAATGATGTTGTTCAGGCCTTGCACGTTGTATGAAAGTACTTTGATCGTGGATGGCATGTTCGTTCCTTGCTCCTTCTTGGCTGCTCAGGGATTAGGATTAATAAAATTGGTGCTTGAAAGCTGTCAACTCTAAACGGTTATAGAGTCTTGAATTTATGTTTAGAAAAACGGAATTAAAAATTTAAGAAATATAGTAATTAATTTTTTGCTGAGGAGCACTGGAGGTATAATTTAATTTATCTCCCTTGGGAAAGACTGTCTTTTGTATATTTGATGAGTTAAAGTTCTCTTAATAATTAACTAGAATCAGCAATTAATAATTGTTTTAAAATTGATTACACTGTAGGATGCAACAATTAGTAATAGTTAAGACACCGATTATACTCATTGATAAAATTGATTATGCTTATACACCTAAAAATGATCAGTCTCAAAACCTTAAGGTTATAAAACTTTTAAAAGGAAATGAAGTATAAAAAACTGTGCAATTTAACCACAATATAAGTAGTATTAGGACTCTGATACTTCTGCAAAGTCTTGTCTCTGCAGAAGGCTGGAGCTCTTAGCTTACTTTGAAGCTCCAGCGGTTTAGAGTGAGAGCCCTTAACTTACTGAATGAGTTGGCTGAGCCTGCATTTTCCAACCCCCCCTCTGATTTTCTCAATGAACATATTTAAATATAAACTTTGTTGATTGAGGCTTATAAACAGTACATGCGTATAAAATGATCTATTTTATAAAATACAATTTGCCCGAAGGGCTTAAACATATTAACATTTAACTCGGCAGTGAGATAAGAGCAAGTAAATCCCGTGTTAGAAAAATGGCACCTGAACGGTTGTATCGCGCTGTATATAACTAAAATATACTTAGCACATTGCACTGGAAAAGTTCAAATTTGTTCCTCTTGATGCTCCGGTGTTCCTGGAGGGGTTTTCAATGATTGTCTCGAGAGTTCCATCTGAGTGATCAGGTCGAGGGAGCCGAAGATTCTGAACCCTTTATATTTGTTGGAGATTCTGTAAGTTTTGCCCCGGTGCGTGAATTGTAGGATCAATGGGGTGACCCAGGCATACCGGATATCTTCCTCTGCTAGTCTCAATGTTAGCGGTTTGAGTTCTCTTTGTTTAAGAAGCGCTTCTTTAGGTAGGTCCGGATAGATTTCAACTTTCTTTAAATTATGGGTGAGGTGGCCATTCTGTCTGGCTTTATGTAGAATTGCTTTCCGATAGCGAAGATCTAGGAAGGTTAAAATGATGTCCCAAGATGGTCTCGTTTTTAGCAATGTTGTTGGACCCGCTCTATACATTTTGTGATTATTGGGGATATAGTTCCCATCAGGGGTACCTCTTTTATCAGCCATCCAGATAGGACCTCCGCTAGGACTTCATTTTTCCCTATTTTGGCGGAGAGACATATAAGTTTTTATTGCTTTTTCTGCCAGTACGTCCTCCAATTGCTGCAATTCTTGGATTTCATTTTGAGTGGATGTACTAGCATTCATTGCGTTAGTGGCTAGTGTTTTCATTTCTTTTATTTCTTTTTGCATGTCTTCCATCTGCGTGTAAAAGGCTTTAAAGAACGTCGACATGTTTTCTAGGATAGATCTCTCCAAATTAGCCATTGCTTTGGATGCGTCACCAGAGCTTCTGGGTTGATTTGATCTTCACTGCCAGATGCCATGTTGCTCTTGTTGGTTTGATTCGGGCCCAGTTTTATTGTTGAAGGTTGAAAGGCAATCGTTGTTTGGATTCTTTTCAATTTTGGTTTGCCGAGATGCCCAGAGCAATGTTCCCTCTAAGCTGTGGAGTCTTGTGAGCAAAAAAAATCTACTTTGTGAGCTACTGGCATTAAAGTTGTGAGCGAGCGATTTGGCTGCTGCATAAATTAGTCTGCTCTGGAGCCATCCTTCCTGAGCTAAGACAAAAATGTGTGAGCCGGAGGCTAAAAATCTGTGAGCTAGCTCACACCAACTCAGCTTAGAGGGAACTATGGCCCAGAGTTATCTGATTCAGCCTCCATATAGTTAGGTGCTGTTTTGTAAGTTAGATCGCTGTTTTTGCTGAGGGGCTTGGAGGGTTAGTCGGAGCTGCGGGTTTAGGCAGCCATGTTGGATCCCTGCCACCGGAAGCCCCCCAATGTTGGTTTTTTAAAGAGCAGACGGACTACCACCTCCTTTAGAGCCCCTGGAAAAGTCCCAGTAGACAGGAACAAGTTGATGATTTCTCCCAGAGGGACCCACAAGCCATCAGTAGCCAGGAAGGGCAAGGGTCAAGGAGGCAGGTAGTAGGTCTCACAGTGGCCAAGATCCTGTCAAGTCCCTCCTGGGATAGTTGGCTGAAGTGCTCCAATATTGGACCTGAAGACGGACAAGGGGTTTTTATGCCCTGCCTGATTTTGATGGTAGTTTGTTATTAATTTTTATGCTGCTTTTATATATTTTTATATTTTAATTTGTGAGCTGGTTAGAACATGTCCCTGGAGTGGCAATATAATAATGTCATAAATACATAATACATGCATAAATATATATTTTTTACACAATACAGTTTCAAATATTTTTGAGACCCAGGATTGAGTGACGTTCTGAACACTCATGTAAACTTTAAAATTCGGACTAAGCTTTCTGCCCTGTAGTACTCTTTTCCTTTTAATTGTATTCTCTGATGAAAGTATTTCCAATTACTTTAGTATCTTGCTTCCCAACCAATCTTCATGCTTTGACCAGTCACGGTTTTACCTGAGACCGCTCATCTGCTTCTAGTGAGCTTATGACACCATAGTTCTCTCTTCTCCATTTCGTTCTCACAGATGAACCAATAGACTGCACTGGACCTATGTTGTGTTTCATAGCTACCAGGCACATAAACCTTGTGAAAATATTCAACACTACAGATCCCATATCTCAACAGGTTCGTATCCAAAGCTAGCAATTGCTATAAGTATGTAGTTCCCCTATTTTTAAATATTTTAAAAGAAAATAAATGCAATTACAACGGAGGCGTTATGCTTTTAAACAGTTCTAGCACAGCCACACAACGTCTGTTGATGTTCCTGATATTTCAAATAGCATGCAGCATATTGCTTTGTGTCTGATCCTTCTTTGTGGTGTTGCACACATTTAAGCCTTTCCACAACACAGAGGAAAATGTACCAATACATTATTTCCTCATTGAAGACCTTTTATCAAGGGAAAATAAAATCCTCCTCAGCTTGATAGTAGATACTTAATCGGGTTGCATGATTACAGCTCCCCACCTCGTCCTGTTAAAAGACAGATTTCCCACCATTTGCTCTCTTTTTAATCCATAGGAAGTCATATATTAGTTTATTTTATATTTTCAAATTGATTCTACTATATATTGATTTCCTGTTGTGTGTATTGTGTCCTGATCTAGGATTATACATTTAGTAGAAGTGGATATTCCTGCCACATAAAGGTTTCTCATGCTCTATGGGATGCTTATCTTGAAAAGGGAGAGTCCAATGTTATTGAAACAGCTAAAATCCCACTTAATTGAATTTTTTTATATAACATGTACAAGCTTAGATACTTTTGGTTTCCAATTCAACTTCAGCTGTATGGTGTTTAAATTTCCAAACATATAAAGACCCTTATGAAGAAGAACCTGCAAACATTGTATCTTTGATATGGTGAATTACTGTAGAAGCTGGAGGTAAGAAGCAGCGAAATATCAATACTTTGTAGAACATCTTTTGATCATGCTAGCTTTTCATGGCCTGTTTAACACATTCCTATGGAAAATGATCCTCTCTGAGCCAACGTTTCACAATGGTAGAGACCTGAAACGCTGCAGAATAGAATTAAAGAAGCATGCTGGTGCAGAGAGAGAGAAGCGAAGGAGCCTTCCAGCATCTGGCAAGGAGAGGAGCCATTTCTCATGACTGAGAGAGAAAAAGGGGCCCGGTGCAGTGAGAGCTTTCCGATTGGTTTGCAGCCTCCAGATTTACACGGATCTGCTTCCCAACCAAAAAAAAGAGAGAGAGAGAGAGAGAGAGACCAGCTCCAGTTGATGTGCTGATCATGTCCTTTCCAGAGGCCTAAGTAACTCCCTGGTATAGGAATACTTTTACACCATGCAGACCTTCAAGCATCCTAATAAATAGGCAGAGAGCCTCCCTCTGCCCCATTAGGAGATGGAACTTGTGGAGGATGGGAGCAAGATCACACCTTCCTCTGCTCTGTGTGTTCCTTCAGTTCTATGCTTTAATCTTCACAACAGTGCCAACCTTGTGAAGGTAGATTAGGCTCAGAGATTATGTCAGGCCCAAGGTCATCCAGAGGGCTTCAAAGGCTGAGTCAGGGGGTTGAACCTGGTTGTCCCACATTCTGGTTGTCCCACGCTCTAACCCCAAATGACATGGCAGCCAGCGGGAGTCTGGGTAGGAAGGGACATGGACAGCTGCTGTTGGACATCAGCCCTCTCTAGGAATCACTGGGGACTCTACGACCAGGCCAGTTCCAGGTTTTATTGGGCCCTGGGCAGCAGAGTATAGCCAAGCCCCCATTCCCCTTTGGTATATAGCCCCCTTCTCTAACCATATCCTTTCCATTTGGCCCCTCGCCTTTCATCTTTAACCACTCTCTTTCCCATTTCAATTTGCTTACTCTGGTAAAGAGAAATCATACAAAATGTTGTTTTCTTGGTTACATATTATTACTCTGTATAAAACCACAAAGGGGAAAAAAACCCTTCCATGATTTTCCTTGGAGTGCTATTCAGGAAAACGGATATTATTTGTGTATAAGCCTCACAGTACAATCCAATCATACAATTATGTAACATAGATATAAGATGGACCAGAAAAGAATTGTTCCAAAGTGAAACCACTAGGCACAGAATAAAAGTATAAATAAGGCATCCAAAGAAGCCCTGACATCATCAACCAGCCGATAAGAATACATGCCGTCGGAACACGACTGATCCAGCCCGCAGATGAATCCTCCAGTCAGCTACAATGTGTGTGTAATTAAAAATACTGTATGTTGTCTTCCCTATCCCCCATGAGTATTGTTAGTCCAAATGTCATGAGTGTGCAAAAAAGCGATCAATAAAATCGAAGGTATTATAAGTATTATAAGTAAGGTGCAAGCAGATGCCACATGTTTCACTGATAATTTCTGGTCCAGAAAGTCCCTTCCAAAGATTGTTTAGCCAAAGCACCCTCAGACTGCTCTTTGTTCAAGGACAACTTTACTGAGGATGCTTTGGCTAAACAATCTTTGGAAGGCACTTTCTGGATTGTACTATGATATAAGCCAATATGCTCCTCATTATGTTTGACCTCTGAAGAAGGCCTATACAGGCGAAACGCGTCAGGTCAAGTCCATTGGTCCTTGTGTGCTAAATATTGGCATTTTTACATGAGATGTGATTGGGCCCTTATGTGTTTTTTAATTCTTTGTTAATAAATACATGTATCTTTTCATACTACATAATTAAGTTTTTATTGTTGGTCCTATATTCTGTCAGACTTACCTTTTTAGGTTCTGGATCCCAGGTTTCAGGGTTAACCCCCCCCCTTTTGTCACAAATATTAGACACCATCAGTCCATGCTTTTCTGTCACTCTGCCCAACACACTATTTGCCAGACCTTTTCTTTTTTTATAAACAATTTTAAAAGACAAACAATGTAAAATGAGGGTATCTACTACCTCCTTAAATTTCTTGTTTACAATTCTCATACCTTAAATTGTATAAATCTCATGCAAATATGTAGTAATAAAGTTTTCCCCCTTGAATAGATTGTATGTCTGTATGTTTTATTTGTTATATTTTCCAATCCATTTATAAAATCTTTTTTTTAAGTACCCATAGGTACACTTTTATTAATTTTTCTTTTATAATCTACAACAAACAAATCTACACACTACAATCACTCTACTACACCAAGAGTACAGTTACATGATATGCTTATATCCAATTACTTAATTAATAGAAACGCTCTATCACTTTCCATTCTTCTGTCTTCTGTGTTCATTGTGCCATAATTGCCTAATCTTCTATTGTACTTACATTATACCAATCATAAAACTTTTTCCATGTTTTTTGAAATGTCCACTCTTTGCTTAATTTCATTTCTAAAGTCAGTTTATCATTTTCTGCTGTTTCAAAAAGTTTATTCACAAACTCTGTTTTGTTGGTATCACCATAGTTTTCCAATATTTGGCATATAAAATTCTTGCAGCTGTCATATAAACAGTCAAATACCTATTCTCTTTTTCATAATCATTTGGAAATATCTTCAACAGCAAGACCTCTGGAGTAAATGGAATCTTTGCTCTTAGTATCTTCTCCATCAAACTATGGACCCATTTCCAAAACTTTTTTGTAACATCGCATAGCCACCACATATGATAAAATGTGCCCCTTTTACTCTTACATTTCCAGCATTTATCAGAACAGTTAGTATTTTGCTTAGCCAGTCTATCAGGTGTAATATACCATCTATAAAACATCTTATACATATTCTCTTTATATGTTATAGCATTAGTCATTTTAATATTTTTCTCCCAAATCTGCCCCCAATCTTCCAGATTTATAGTATGCCCTAAATTCTGAGCCCATGCAATCATATTATTCTTCACAATTTCATCTACCATTGTATCATCCAACAAAATTTTATATATATTCTTTATCATTTTACTATCTGCCGTTAACATAACATTTTCCAGTTCGGTTATTTTACAATTAA
>NW_015174323.1:287139-299231 GCF_001447785.1 Gekko japonicus | reverse complement strand
ACCGTTTGCTTCGTATTGCATTTAATTCCAAAGCATCTTATGCTGCCAGTCACAGTCTTTATTTACTAATATTCCATTAATATGTTGGTATTTCACCCCTTTACATCCCCACCACTTTGCCAAAACCATGGGATTAATTGGAATGTCCTCCCTGCCATTATTGGCCAATTGAGTAGTATTGGGGAGAGGAATTCCAGTCTGTTAGGGGTTAACAATCATGACAGTCTTTTCTTAAAAACACAGAAAAGTTTCCACTTGACTCACAGTTATACGCTTGTATTTTCAATTGCTTATCTCCTTGGCTTCTCCGCAATAGCAACAGCTCCTGCCCACCATGGTGAGCTTCGTTTCTTCGGCTTGCTTCAGAGCGAGTTTGGGGTCTCCTAACGGGTTGCCTCCCTCGTTAGGACCCCTAACTCAAGCTCCTTGCTCCCTACAACCCCTCCCCCGGGGTGCAGGGTGGTCTCTGTTGGTTCAGAGACCCCTTTAAACTGAAGAATCGATCAGTCTCTCGGGAGCTCCCCCCTGATGCGACTGCTAGTGCCGTGCCGCCCTGCGTTCTTCCCATTTATAAAATCTTGACCATATATTTTCAAAGATTGTCTCTGGTTGTCCTTTCAAAATTAGAGTTTGTTTGCCCATTTCAGCTGTATCCAAAATTTTATTTACGAGTTCATCTCTCAAAAGTCCTTCCTTCCTTCTCCAATATTTAGCATAAAGTATTCTTGCTGCTGTTATTACATGTATTATAAGATAAAAATATATATTTTACAATTTTCTGGTAATATATTAAATATAAATAATTCTGGTACAAAGGGGTTTTTAAACATTTTAAAATAACATTTCATGACTCTAAAACCAATCCCCCCAATCAGATCGGTTGACATGTGTTGAATGGAAAATTACTCTCATGGGGCTCAACATGGATAATTTGACCCTTCTTTCGGAGAATCAGGTTTGTGGCATGATTAATCAGAGACTAATTGATATAGAAATGCAAGAACTTAATAATCTTGCCACTGGGCACTGTTCCCCAATTTATTGGGGGATCTCTTTTTAACATGCCACTTGCAGAGTATTTCTCTTGATGATTGATCCCCATATTAGAAGGGTGTTCACACTGGCCCATTGTAATGTGCTCCCCTCTGCTGTGCTATAGGGGAGATTTAAAAAAACACCGTTCTTGGATAGGTTATGCCCATGTGGGCTAAAGGAGATTGAAGGAATGGACCATGTACTTCTGTCTTGTAGACTTTACCAGGATTTACGTGCCTACCACCTTGGGCCTATACTGTGATCCCTGGAGGGCAAATCTGAGGAAAGTAAGATTATGACCTTTCTAGCCTCAAACAGGGTTGATCTCATCAAAGCGGTGGCAAGCTTCCTGTATTGTGCATATCGGAGAAGTCTTTTCTGTCAGAATGAGTAGTTAATTAACTGTTTGGTTTTCCCCCCCTTTCCTGTATCTCTGAACCAAGGCTGCTGAGGATATGCCAATAAAGGTTGGGGGTTTTTTTTGTAGGAATCCAAAACCAATATTTTTTCACTTCACATAGCCACCACATATGATAAAAGGACCCAGTATTATTATGACATTTCCAACATATATTTGACGTTAGGATAAATATTTGCACGTTTATCTGGGGTAATATACCATCTATAGAACATTTTATAAATATTTTCTTCATATGAAATAGCTTTGGTAATCTTTACATTTTCCCCTCACACCTGTGACCAAGACAATATTGTGACCCAAATTTTGCACCCATTTTACCATAGAATTTTTAACTACTTCATCTTGCGTCTTATTGTCTAACAATAATGTATACAATTTCTTAATCAATTTCTCATCGGAATACAACAATATCTTATCCATTTCTGTTATTTTTACATAGAAGCCTATTGACTTATCCTTAGCGTATCTTGACTCTATTTGTGCTCTTTCACACTATGGCTGCGGTCACACGGAACATTAGCCAAGCTTTTGCACATATTATTCTAAGTGACCTTGTTGTCCTCTAGTGTTGTATGCACAGTTTATTTAATGTATTCTTCAATCCATCTGTAAAATATTGACCATGTATTTTCAAAGTTTTCCTCTTTTTGTCCTTTCAACATCAAAGTTAATGTATCCATCTCAGCAGTTTCTAGTAATTTATTTATCTCTTCTTTTGAAGGTACTTCTTTTCTTCTCCAATATTTGGCATACAATATTCTAGCAGTTGTAATTGCATGCAAAATAAGACAAGAATCTTGCTTTTTACAATTTTCTGGAAGTATATTCAGTAAAAACAATTCTGGTACAAAAGATATATTACTTCCTAAGATTTTTTTTTTTTTTGCAATATTTCATGTATTCAAACCCAATTTTTTTTTTACTTTTATCACAAGTCCACCACATGTGGGGGAAAAAAACCCCAACCTTCTCTTGAAATTTCCAGCAATTATTTGACATATTGGGATAAAGTGTTGATAGTTTATCTGGAGTAATTGACCTCTTTCCCACCAATTCAAGTCAGTATCTTGTTTTTTGAGATTTTCTGTTGATTTCAGTTGGTTTCTATTGTCCAGCAAAACTTCATATCTCCACAATGGATTCCTTTGAAATACATTAGGATTTGTAAAAGCTTCGAGCAGTGAAATCCATTTTGAAATCTTGGTGTAAAAAAGTCTTTCAATTTCTTCCCATACCTTCAATAAGGAAGATCTAAAAATGTGTTGTTTAAAATATTTGTGTGCTTGCTCTTCCATACCATATGAATGCATGCCAACCTAATACAAAAAGCAGGCTCGAATCTGTAGGGATGGTGTCAGAAAGGCTAAAGTGCAGATGGAGCTGAGGCTTGCAAGGGATGCTAAAAACAACAAGAAAAATTTCTATGCCTATGTTTGGAGCAAAAAGAAGAACAGGGATGGAGTAAGCTCATTGCTAGGGGAAGACTGTCAAGCCTTAACAAGGGAGGAAGACAAAGAATTATTCAACTCTCACTTTGCGTCGGTCTTTAACCGTAAGGCGAGATGTATGCAAACTGAAGTATGCAGGGGATATGAAGGAAGGAGAAACTGCCAGTCCAGAGTAAGTAAGGAAATGGTTAGAGAGCATCTAGCTGTCTTAAATACTTTCAAATGTCCAGGGCCAGATGGTTTGCATCCCAGGGTGCTAAAAGAAATTGCAGATGTTATTTCAGAGCCTCTGGCTCTAATCTTTGAGATGTCCTGGAGTACTGGTGTTATGCCGGAAGACTGGAAAAGAGCAAATGTTGTCCCAATCTTTAAGAAGGGAAAAAAGACAGACCCGGGAAATTACAGGCCTGTCAGCTTGACATCAATACCTGGGAAAATTCTAGAGCAGATTATTAAACACTCTGTCTGTGAGCACCTTGAACGGAATGAGTTAATTGGTAGTAGCCAGCATGGGTTTATCAAGAATGAGTCATGCCAGACCAAATTTATCTCCACTTTTGACAGAGTTACCAAAATGGTTGACTCTGGCAATGCTGTGGATATGGTGTATCTAGATTTCAGTAAAGCATTCGACAAAGTTTCTTATGATATCCTTGAGGATAAACTGGTTAAGTGTGGGCTGGATGGTGCAACTGTTGGATGGGTTCATGGTTGGTTGAAAAATCGTACTCAATGAGTGCTCGTAAATGGCTCTGCATTTACATGGAGGGAAGTCTTGAGTGGAGTGCCGCAATGCTCCGTCCTAGGCCCGGTGTTGGTCAATGTTTTTATAAATGACCTGGAGGAAGACATAGAGGGGACACTTATCAAATTTGCAGATGACACAAAGTTAGGTGGGATTGCTAATTCTGAATAAGACAGAGTCAGGATTCAAAATGATCTAGATAGGCTGGAACAGTGGGCTGAGACAAATAAAATGAATTTCAGTAGAGAGAAGTGCAAAGTCCTACACTTAGGTACAAAAAATCAAAGGCATAGATATAGAATGGGAGGGACTTGGCTTGACAGCAGCACATGTGAAAGGGATTTAGGTGTTCTGGTTGATCACAAGCTAAACATGAGCCTGCAGTGCGATGTGGCTGTGAAGAAAGCTAATGCAGTCTTAGGATGCATTAACAGAAGCATTGTGTCCAGATCAAGGGAGGTGGTAGTTCTGCTCTATTCTGCTATGGTCAGGCCTCACCTGGAGTACTGTGTCCAGTTTTGGGCACCACATTTTAGGAAGAATGTTGACAAGCTTGAGCATGTCCAGAAGAGGGTAACGAGAATGATGAGACGGTTGGAATCGAAGTCATATGAGGAAAGGCTGAAAGAGTTGGGTCTGTTTAGCCTGGGAAAGAGAAGGCTTAGAGGGGACATGATTGCAGTCTTCAAGTATTTGAAGGGCTGTCATGTAGAAGATTGAGTGGATCTATTCTCTCTTGCTCCAGATTGCAAGACTAGATCTGGGTGGAAATTACAAAGGAGTCGTTACCGGCTAAATATCAGGAGAAACTTCCTAACTGTAAGAGTGGTTGAGCAGTGGAACAGTCTGCCTCGGGAGGTGGTGGACAGTGCTCCCTCTAAGCTGTGGAATCTTGTGAGCAAAAATTCTGCTTTGTGAGCTACTGACGTTAAAGCTGTGAGCGAGCGATTTGGCTACTGCATAAATTAGTTTGCTCTGGAGCCAGCTTTCCTGAGCTAAGACCAAAATCTGTGAGCTGGAGGCTAAAAAAACTGTGAGCTAGCTCACTCTAACTCAGCTTAGAGGGAACAGTGGTGGCGGATGCTCCTTCGCTGGACATTTTCAAGCAGAGGCTGGATGACCATCTTTCAGGTATGTTGTAGGTATGTAGGGCTATCTTTCAGCTTTGCTCCTGCAGAGTGCAGGGGGTTGGACTAGATGACCTGCAGGGTCCCTTCCAACTCTAACATTCTATGATTCTTGTTAGATACAAGACTCAGGCAGCAGGTGAACAGTGATTAACAGCTTTATTGAACATGAAGTCAAGCCACGCCCACATGTCAGCAAACAATTCTGTCTGCTTTCCAAATCAGCTGAGACCACAACCACCAAACATTTTCTTCTCACTTTCTTCCTCTGACTCTCGAACCTCCATTATTCATTTATTTAATTTATTTCTAGCCCACCTTCTCATTGAGACTCAAAACGGATTACCCAATTTAAAACAATGTAACCTAATAGCATATACTTTTAAGGCATAATCTTTTTTTGACCCATCCACCCTTTCTTCCAGAATAAAGAAACTCACTTCCTCCTCACAATTCCATTGCAACAATTTCATTTTTTTTAAAAAAACCCACAAAACAAATCAAAACCAAGAAATATACACTTGAAAGTATATCTTCACACGTTGTCAGCATATTTATGGGTGTCATATATGTGTGTGGCTTGTATACAGAGGATACCCCTAACTTTCATGTGCTTTTTTGGATAGGTAATTTAAAAAATGAAAGCAGAAGAGAAATTTTACATGAGCACAGAAATGTAATATGGTACAAAGAAGCATCTATCTAGAGCAGTGGTGGCGAACCTATGGCATGGGTGCCAGAGCTGGCACTCACTCTGTGGGCACGCGTGCCATCGCCCCAGCCTAGACCATCATTAAAGTGTCGAATTATCTGCAAAATAATTTTAAGTAAATGAAAGCATTTGGGATTGCTTTCCTTACTTTGTTTGGATCATCTTAAATTAATGTATGAGTTGTTTTTTCTAAAGTAAAACCTCAGTAAAGTAAAGGTAAAGGTTCCCTTGCTCGAAAGCCAGTCGAATCCGACTCTAGGGTTGCGGTGCTCATCTCCGTTTCAAAGCCGAAGAGCCAGCGCTGTCCGAAGACATTTCCGTGGTCATGTGGCCGGCATGACTAAACACCAAGGCACACGGAACGCTGTTACCTTCCCACCGAAGTGGTACCTATTTATCTACTTGCAATTTCTTGCTTTCGAACTGCTAGGTTGGCAGGAGCTGGAACTAGAGACGGGAGCTCACTCCGTCATGTGGCACACTCGGGTCTCGAACTGCTGAACTACCGACCTTCCAGAGCCTGCAGTTCAGCGTCTTAACCACTTGAGCCACCACAGTTCCTATTTAACCTCAGTATTCAGGTTAAATTGCCGTGTTGGCACTTTGCGATAAATAAGTGGGTTTTGGGTCGCAGTTTGGGCACTCGGTCTCTAAAAGGTTCGCCATCACTGATCTAGAGCCACATCTCTTGAAGTTATAGTATTAACGACACAGAATTGTTCCCAATTACCTATTTATTTAAAGCTTTTCTTGTCTGCCTCTCTCCACAAAGACAACCTCGAAAGATTACAAAATCACTAATGTTAAAATAGTTACCATTAAAGCAACAACAGACCCCCTACTACAGCTATCAGCCTGCAGAAAAGAACCATGCATAAATGTACCTGCCTAATCAGCTCTGCTTTGTAGATATGGCTACAATCCCACAGTGTGGGAGTCCTCAAAAGGCAGAAAGGCGGAATACAAATTTTGTAGACAAACAAACAAGCGTGGACTGGCGGGCTCATACACCCAAGCAGGTGCCAGAACTGGAAAAGCTCTGAAAGAAGCCCCACCCAATGTCACCAGCTGGGAGGACAGGGTTTTCATCCACTGAACAGAGTTGCCTGGGGGTGGGTCCCACTCTGCAGAAATGTGGGTCCCAAATCACGAAAGACTCTAAAGCCCTTTCACTTTGGACTGAAGACAGAAACTGAAGGGCAGACAAGGCAGAGCCTGAAATGTATCAGCATTGCCTTCTGTCCCTGAAAATAGACACCCCGTCACACTGATACCAGCTGGAGTTTCCAAATTGTTTCCAAGGGTAGTGCCATGTAGGGTGTTATAATAGTTGAGTCAATAGGTTGCTGAGGCATGGATCAGCGTAGGCGGGCCAACAGAGTCAAGTTAGGGAGCCAGCCTCTATGGCAGATGATGATGGAGGAAGGCACTACTACCTGTTCCTCTAATAACAGAGCAGGTGCCCAAGGTAACCAAACTCATGCAGGCATGACCAGCTGAGCTCCATCAAACATTTCACATGCTTCCCAGGGCTTGGCTAGACTTAGACACTGATGATGGCTACCAGTTGTTACAAATATCAGAAATAATATTCCCCAAGTCTCTTTCCCATAGGAAACGGTTTTTGTAAAGCTGCTGCAGTCTTCTCAGTGCTTCAGGAAGAGGCAGCATGAAGCAAAATGTGCAAATCACATCAAAGAAATACTGCGGCAAGCCACTGTGAATATTCCCTTCACATTGATGAGGAGACGATGTGCAGTGCATATGGTGAACGGCTGAGCGTATACATTTATTTATTAATTAATTTATTATTACACTTATATCCCGCTTTCCCCGCGAATGGGTTCAGGGCGGCTTACAAATAAGGGCAACATGTGCCACATAAAACATTAAAAGCAGCATAAAATCAGCCCCGACCCCATCACAATACTGTAGCGAGATCTTATACTGGGCCATCCCATCACCCCATTGTTACCACCAAATAATTGGTGGTGGTGGTAGTAGTGGCAGCTCCTAATTAAAAGCCTAGTGGATGAGCTCCACCTTGCAGGCCCTGTGGAACTGTGAGAGGTCCCGCAGGGCCCTGATCTCCTCCGGGAGCTTGTTCCACCAGGTAGGAGCCGCCACTGAAAAGGCCTTGGCCCTGGTTGCCGCAACCAAAGTTATTGCAAAGATCTTAAATTTTTGCTAAATTCTTTTTTTTAAAGATTTTATTAATTTTTCAGAAGAAAAGGGAAAGCAAAAAGAAAAAACCACATAAGAAAATAAAACAAGAAAGCCAAAGAACTACCCTACAACAAACACGAAGCATATACTCATTAGCTAAGATTTTACATCTAAGATTCATTCATTTCTGCACCTGTACCAGTTTGAGAATTCAAAATCCAAAGGAATAGTTTAACCATTAAAGTTCCTTGCAAATATTTCTCAATCCATTTATATACTCTTGACCATTTTCCCTCAAAAAGTTCCTCTTTTTTAGTTGCTGTAGATTTTCCGGGTTGTGTGGCCGTGGTCTTGGCATTGTAGAACCTGACATTTCGCTAGTAACTCTGACTGGCACCCTCAGAGTTATAACACAGAAAGATCGAGTACTCTCTGTGTCAAGGTGAGAAGAAAATGGTAGGCAGGTAATTTATATCTACTCAGGAAGGTGGGGTAGGGCTAAGTCATTATCATGTAGGAGTTCCCCAGGCTGTGAACATGCTAATAGAGGAGCTTTCCTGAGGAGGTTCTTCAGGGGAAGTGTTCCTTTGGACTGAGTGTATAGGGATTGTTTTCTGAGGAGGTTCATCAGGGTAAGTGTTCCTTTGGGCTGAGGTTCCGTACTGTTTCCTTGCTTGTCCACTCTGATTGGCTCAGCTGTTGAAGGTGCCAAGATTGAAGTCAGGAAAACAGAAGCCTGACAGTCACTGGGCAGCAGAAGGAGTTGCTGAAGGAAATCCTTGACTCCCTGTCATCTGAAAAGGAGATGAGGTTGTCTTAGCTTGTGCCCGCAGCAGGGTCATGTCTTGATTTCAGAGGTAAAATGTCCATCAGAAATGACATTTGAGGGTGACCTGGCAATATTTTTAATTGTCCGGAGCCTGTCTGAACTTTGCTTCGTTTAGTTCATAATAATTTTTAATTTAGGCTCCACCGTACTCTGTAGCTTCTGTCTTCCCTGTGCACCTTTCTTATTCTGTTCTGGCTGCCTTCAAGATGCATTCATAACTGCAGCGAGGAGCTTAATGTATTTATTTTCAACATGTATTCCAATAGAGAAAAATACACCTGGGTATACTGATGGTCTTCGTTGTCATCATGCTAGACATTTATTATATTAAGTTACACCTAAACATAGTAACATTGCACCCACCGACTGCCCCATCCTTGGATAAATAAATAGAACGGGTCTCTAAATCTAGCTGAATGTAGAACATCCACGTTAAAATGTCAGGGCATTCCCCATTCCAGCATCCCCATCTGCACAGCTATCTTATTGCTTTTACAATTGCTACCCTGTTAAGCCCCCAGTGTGGTAAATAAAACATGAAGAGAAATAGAGAAAAGTGTGAGGCTTTTATTTACTCTCATTTTTTGGATATATTTCTCTAGCCGAGTGCCTCTCCCTTTAATGAAACCCTTGACTGCTCCACTGGTGAATGTGATTTAAACCCAGGAGAGACAGCCATGATTCACAAACTGTGTTCTGCTCCAGCACTGACCGTTATCTGATGCCTCTTCACGCACAGTTGCCTAAATGACAGTTTAATGGCTCACTGTAAAGGCTAGTTATTTTGTATCTCTATCCAGTGAAAATGGCTAATGGTGATAAGGAAAGGGGGGAAAACAAAGCCATTGCTCAGATCTCCGAGCTCATCCGAGCTCCTTAGCACGTGCGGAGAGCCTTCAATTAATTATTTCTTCAGCCCACTGAAGCACTCCAAAATGATTTCCAAACTCACCAGCTGCACTAAGAGTCCGTGTTAACAGGGCGCAGGAAATTGAGACTGCACGTAAGGAGAACTGACAGACTTTTATGGGGGACCCTCAGTTGTGAAAAGAATATTTGAGCAGGGCAAAATTAGCTTGGGGGGGGAAGGATCATGGGGCAGAAGGGAGGGGAGAGTGGTTGACAGGAAGTTCTGCAACAAACTGGGGGAATATAAATTGGACAGGGCCCATCATCAACCCCAGGCACGAGCCCTTGGAGGATTTGTCTTTCAGAAGGGAGCACAGATGTGAACCCTGCCTCAGCCTTTGCATGACTCCTGGAAGTCCCTCCCGGCAATCTGGGCAAGGGGGCCCATGTAGATGTTGAACTAAATCGGGATATACCAGATATACATGAAGAAATGCTTGCTGTTCATCTTAATGTTTTTGGCCATCCACTCCTCAAATTCTCTACTTACTTACTTACTTACTTACTTACTTACTTACTGTGGCTGCGGTCACACGTAACAGAAGCCACAAAAGTGAGACGGAAAACAGGCGGAGTTTCCGGGCGCGATCTCACCAGCACATCTGGGAAGCGTAGCACTCCCGTGGCTCAACCGAGGCTTCCAGCCGAAACTGCGTGGCAAAAAACTAGTACCTTGGAGGTACTAGTTTCCGGAAACTGCGGGGCAAGGGCGGGCGTCTGATCGCGTTTCCGGTGGCATCCGGCACCCGCCCATGTCCCCTTGCAAATAAGGTGTGTTTTTTCTGTCCAAGTCTCTGTGGATGCGCATGCGCACCCAACGGAGCATGCGCATTTGTCATGTACACAAAAATAAAAAACAGTTTGCCGCGGCGCGCGCTTCTTCGTTGCGCGCCGGCTTGTCCTGTGATCGGCACCTCTCCCTTGCCATGGAACCGCCACGGTACCTCCACAGGACCTCCACAGGAGGTCTGATCGCGTAACTGCGCAGTAGTTTGCCCCAGGGCAAACAGCTACGCTTCTCCTCTGCAGTTTCCTGCCCGTGTGACCGGGGCCTGTGTTTGGCTTCTAGCACACCCTCCCCTGCAGGTAACATCAAATACCAGCAACAACTCTAAAACAGTAAATAGTTGAATCATTACATATTAAAACCCAATTTATTACAGCAGTTAAAACTAGTCAATCAGATGGTAGTCAAAATTTAACTCTTGGGAGTCACAAAACAGAGCTGCTTGCTAAAGTGATGGGAAATTGGTGTGGGCGAATAGGGAAAGACAACATGAGTCCTACATTGTTCCTTCCTTTCCCATTTTTGTGGTTTGCCGTATTACTGTTTTCAAACTGTGGGTTATAATACCCTTTCCCCATTTTAACAACAGGACAATATTTATAATTGGCTCAATAGGCTGTGCCAAGTAAATTCTAGATTTGTTTTCCACTCCCCCCCCCCAATACATTGATTCTAAATGCAAAAAAAAAAAATTATCACAGCTTGGTGTGTCTTCTGTCAGAGATTATACTTCATGTGCACCTGTGGATGTTAGAATGATAGTATAACAGATGGACAACAAAAGAACGGAGCAGGGGGAGGCCAATGCGGATGGAATTGCCACCCCCTCAACCAAAAACCTCGTGGAACATCTTCATTTTGCAGGCCCTGCAGAACTGCATCAGATCCCAAAGGGACTGGATCTCACTCGGGAGAGTGTTCCACCAGGTCAGCACCAGAGCCAAGAAGGCTCTGGCTGAGGCTAAGCGGATATCTTTTGGGCCAGGGATCACCCAAAGATTTTGATCCATTGAGCATAACGCCCTTTGGGGGACATACCAGGAGAGATGGTCCTGTAGATATGTTGGTCCCAGACCGCAGCAGGCTTTAAAACCAGCACCTTGAATTTGATCCAGTACTCCAACCAGAGCCAGTGCAGCTGGTGGAGCACTGGTTGAATGTGTGCTCTTGAAGGCGTTCCAGTAAGAACACGTGCCACTGCATTCTGGACCAGCTGGAGTTTCTGGGTCAGTCTCTAGGTAGCCCTGTTATAGGGAAAATTACAGTAGTCCAACCTGGAGGTGACCATGGCATGGATCACTGTAGCTAAGTCAGGGGGAGAGTAGATGGGAACCAGTTGCTTGACTTGGCATACATGGAAAAAAGCCAGTCTATCAATGTTTGTGAACTGGGCTTCCATTATAAGAGGGGTTCCCAGAATCACGCCAAGACTCTTGACTATTGGTATGGCAGTCAAGGGCACATTATCAAGAGCCAGGAGCTGGATCCCTGATCCAACTCCACCCTGGCCCAGATACAGGACCTCCATCAATAATGGATTTAATTTCAGCCAGATGTGCTTCAACCAGCCAACCACAGCCTCCAAAACCTCAGCTAAAATATCTGGGGCAGCATCCATCCACTTCAGTTTGGTGTAGTGGTTAAGTGTGCGGACTCTAATCTGGGAGAACCGGGTTTGATTCCCTGCTCCTCCACTTGCACCTGCTGATGATGTAACCTTGGGTCAGTCACAAGCTCTGGCCCACCTGTCCTTGAAAAAGAGCAGTTTGTGTCAGAGTTCTCTCAGCCCCACCCACCTCACAGGGTGTCTGTTGTGGGGAGGGGAAGGGAAGGGAAAGGAGTTTGCAAGCTGCTCTGAGACTCCAAGTGAAGGGCGGGGTATAAATCCAATCTCCTCCTCCTCCTCCTCCTCC
>NW_015174323.1:230512-287011 GCF_001447785.1 Gekko japonicus | reverse complement strand
TCTTCTTCTTCTTCTTCTTCTTCTTCTTCTTCTTCTTCTTCTTCTTCTTCTTCTTCTTCTTCTTCTTCTTCTTCTTCTTCTTCTTCTTCTTCTCTGTCCTACATATTCCCCACATTGGCAAGGCGGTAAGTCATCAGATCGTAATTGACTGTGTCAAACACTGCTGTTAAAGTTTATCTGTTTTGCAGATAAAGTCCTGCTGCTCCGCCGCGACCTCCCGCCTACAGTTGAGACAGTGAGCAAACTCGAGGCTCCTTGCATGTCTTCTAGTTCTATTCAGGATTATTTCAGTCCACTTGGTCTTGAGGAAATTGACAGATTGCTCTCAATGGTATGCCCAACCACGTGCTGCCTTGATCCGTGCCCTTCATGGCTTATAAAAGCTAGTCATTAGGGGCTACGAGGTGGCCTCAGGGACATTATCAACAAGTCCTTCATTGAGGGGCTTTTCCCAGGGGCACTCAAGGAAGCGATGGTCTGCCCTCTCCTGAAAAAAACATCACTGGATCCAGCCAAATTGGCCAACTATCAGCGGGTTTCCAATTTGCCCTATTTGGGCAAAATACTGGAGAGAGCGGTGGCGGTTCAATTGCAGAGCTTTATGGATGACACTTCCATGCTGGACCCATTCCAGTCTGGCTTCCGGCCGGGTCATGGGACGGAGACAGCACTGGTCGCTCTCACAGATGACCTCCGAAGGCATCTGGATCCGGGCGGTACGGCAGTGCTGGTGTTGTTGGATCTGTTGGCGGCGTTTGACACCATCGACCACCAGTTACTGATTCACTGCCTCGCCGACACTGGAATCCAAGGGCTTGCCCTGCAATGGCTTGCCTCTTTTCTCCAGGGTTGGGGACAGAGGGTGGCACTAGGGGAGCAGACGTCCCAGAGGCACCCGCTGTTGTGTGGGGTTCCCCAAGGGGCGGTGCTATCCCTGATGTTGTTTAACATCTATATGCGCCCCCTCGCCCAGATTGCCCGGAGGCATGGGCTGGGGTGTCACCAGTATGCTGATGACACCCAGCTATATCTGTTGTTGGGCAGTCAGTCCGGCTCTGACCCAGATGACCTGGAGCTGGTCTGAGGATGTAGCAGGCTGGCTTAGACTGAGCCGACTGAAACTGAATCCAATGAAGACGGAGGTCCTGTGCTTGAGTTGGAGCAGGTCGAGGGTAGGGATCCCATTGCCGGCTTTCGGTGGGGCACCATTGGTGCCAGCATCGAGGGTCAGGAGCTTGGGAGTGCTCCTGGATGCCTCCTTAACAATGGAGGCCCAGGTAGCAGCCACTGCCAAGGTGGCCTTTTACCACCTACAGCTGATCAGGCAGCTGGTTCCCTTCCTCGAACGCAATGACCTTGCAACAGTGATCCACGCAATGGTCAACTCGAGATTAGACTACTGCAATGCTCTCTACATGGGGCTGCCCTTGTCCCAGATTCGGAGGCTGCAGCTAGTGCAGATAGCCGTGGCCAGGCTGTTGTTGGGTCTCTCTATACGGGTTCACATCCAGCCTGTGCTGAGGTAACTGCACTGGCTGCCTATAGTATACCGGATTCAGTTCAAGGTGCTGGTGCTAACCTTTAAAGCCCTACATGGTCAGGGGCCTGCCTACTTGAGGGACTGCCTCTCCCCATATGTGCCCCAGAGAGCACTGCAGTCAGAGTCGCAACATCGCCTGACCCTCCCTGGTCCAAAAGAAGCGGCCCCAACCTGGTGGAATGAGCTCCTGGAGAACATCAGGGCCCTGCGGGACCTTTTACAGTTCCACAGGGCCTGTAAAATGGAAGTCTTCCACCAGGCTTTCGATTAGGGGCTGCCACTGATGAGTGGGCCCTGGAACATTGTCTGGCCTGGAATTTTAGAACACCCTCGGGCCTGAGATTCCACTGGACGCTACCCCTATCGTTGGATGGGATTTGGATTACCGCCATTTCTGTTGGGTTAATTGCAACTGGTGTTGTTTTAACAGGTATGGTAATTATTAATTGTTTTAATTAATGCCATTTTAATGTTGTTAGCTGCCTTGAGCCAGATGTTAGCTACCTTGAGACTTGACTTGTTAACCACACAGGCAATTTTTTAGACTTGGTGGTACCTTTCCTGATCTGAGGTATACAAACTGGGCCACAGTTAGCATTGTTCTGAGCAGTTTACAGGCATCTTCTAGGGATCTGGCTCTCTCCTTTTAATGTCCCTTTGACAAATCCCCTCATTTTATCAAAGTTCCTTCTTCTGAAGGCAAAAGTGACTGTTTTGGGGGCAACTTTTTGTTGACATGAATGTTGAACTTAATAGCACTGTGGTCACTGTTTTCAGTCCATGCAAAAATATCTATCTCGTGCATCATGTCTCAAGCCCCACTCGGAACCAAGTCAAGAAATGCTATACCTCTAATTGGTATAGGCTAGCTGCTCCAATGCACAGTTATTTATGCTGTTTAGAAAGATTGTTTCTGTGCCATGACCTGAGCACATATTTTCCCCAATCAATGTGAAGATAGCTGAAGTCACCCAGTATTACAACCTTTTCTTCTTCAGTCACTCACCTTTTTTCCCTCTCTATCTCAAGATCTGACTCTTGGTTTTGGTCAAATGTCAATATTACATCCCTACTTTTTAAGCCACCCTTAGGACTACATGCCTTCAATCTACAGTGATATCATGAGGAAGTTTCCTTCCCTTATATTTTCTATGTTATTTGACTATATTCTCTTTGATATACAGGGCAAAACTGCCCCCAACATGTGCCTCCCTGTTCTGTCTATTGAGTTTATATCCAGGAATAGGTGTCCTGTTGATTTTCCCCATTCCACAGGTTCTGAAATGCCCACTAGATCTACAATGGTATTTAGCACCAAGCATTCCAGCTCTCCTGTCTTGGCTCTAGCAATGGTGCACAGGGACCTGTAACTTGTTTCCCTCTCTGAGGATCCCCACCTTCCTTGGCCCTCAGGCTTCCTCACACAGCACCCCCTTTACTGGCCTACTCTTATTCTCAAGTTCTAGCCCTCTCCCACCAATATTTTCCCCAGAATTTACCACATCATCCTTTTGTCCAAACTGGAGACCCCCAAGCTCTTGCCAGTTTCTTCCCCCCAAGTTAGTCTCAAAGCTGCTCTGCCACCTAAGGTTGCCAGGTCTGACTATCTTGGCGGCTGGGAGTGGGAGGGAGCCATTTGGGAGTGTGGGGGCAGGGTGACATTGCTGCACGCACCAGGAGTGTCGAGTGTTGACGCTCTAGCATTTTGGCTGAAACTCTATGGTTTCCATAGAGTTTGTGGCCAAAATGCTAGAGCATTGATGCACAATGCCCTCAGCATGATGACATCACTTCTGTGATATTATCATGCTGACCACTTCGACACACAATGGGCCTCTTCGGGGGTGGGGTTTCCTCTACTGGCAAGCTGGCCGGTAGCAAATTGGAGCACTGAAGATTGGGGGATCCCCTGGCAACCCTACTTCCACCTGCTGATATTAAGCACAAGCAGCCTGGTTTCCTTTCGGTTCAAGTGAAGCCTGTCTCTTTTATACAGGTTCGGCTTGTCCCAGAAAGTTCCCTCATGCCTAATAAATCTAAGCCCCTCCTCCCAGAACCAGTTTCTCATCCACTTGCTTCAGACTCTAGAGTGGCCACACCCTCCTGCCCCCCCTCCTCCTGCTGGTGAGCCCAGGCTATGCCCCAGCATAGGAAAGGAAGGAGTTCGCCTACCCCCTGGACCCTGTTCTCTCCAGTCCTTCACCTGTCCTCCTGCTAGGGTTGCCAGCCCCCCCCCCCAGCCACCAGCAGGAGATGGGGGGGTAGGGTTGCCGGCTCCAGGTTGAGAAGCTCCAGGTTGGGGATGGTGCCTGGGGGGGGGGCAGGGACCTCACTGGGGTACAATGCTATAGAGCTCACCCTCCAAAGCAGCCATTTTCTCCAGGGGAACTGATCTCTATAGTCTGAAGAGGAGTTGTAATTCTGGGGGGTCCCACCTGGGGGCGGGCATCCCTGCCTGCTGCTGCAAGGGCATGGCATGGCCCTTCCTCTCTGGATCTCCATGGCCCAGCCCGAAAAAGATTGTCTGGGCGTGGGCTGACCCTGGGCTTCCCCAGCGCTTTCTCTTAAGAGGCAGACCCCCCATGTGTGAAGGGAGTCTCAGCCAATGGCCTCCCTGGTGGGGGGGGGGGCGGTCTGGGCCTTCCTTTGGTCTGTACCCAGGATAGGGATGCCAGCCTCCAGGTGGGGAATCCCCTGAAATTACAGCTCACCTCCAGATGACAGAGATCAGTTCCCCTGGAGAAAATGGCTGCTTGGAGGATGGACTCCGTGACTTTGCACCCTGCTGCCCTCCCCAGGTTTCCCCCCCCAAACCCCAAAGAGCTTCTCAACCTGGCAACCCTACCCCCCATCCCCTGCCGGTGGCCAGAGGGGGTCTGGCAACACCAAACCAGGAGCAGCCTGAGCCCGGCCTCCCTTCTGAGGCACATGGTGGGCCTGCCAGGCTCCTGCTCCCATCTCTGCAGGCCCTGGTCAGGCTGCCTGACTTAGCCGTGCCCCGGCGGGGCTGCCCGTTGCCACGGTCTCCTCTGCCTGTCCTGAAGGTTCCTCTGGAGCAGGTGAGCATGGGGCCACCACCCTGGACAATGAACAGAGACCCCTAATCTCCGTCTGTCTACCTGTGTGCTTTATAGAGTGAAAACTTTATAATATAGTCATTCAGATTAAGAAGTGCTGTCTTATTTTTCAGCAGTTGAATGCAGGGTTGATTTCGCAAGGTTAAGACAATGTTGCCATGATATAGGTCTTGCTAAACATTCTGAGTTCAAAGGAATTGTTTGTACTTATGGATCACATATAAATACAAGCCCTGAAACACGGAGCTGGCACAAGGCGTGTGCAGGTCTTGGAAGTGACAATGCGCAGAAACCACCACACCTCTGGCTGCCACCTCCCACATCACTCTCGCACATGGCTGCTTGGGGGATGAACAGGATAGTTCAGGACACAAACAGGAAGGAAAAGGCATATTTGTATTTCTGTTTCATCAAAGATGTCCTGCAAAGTGTAACTAGTATGTTTCAAAAGTCAACGGATGTTGCTAGTTGTCAGCCAACTGATTGTGTGTGTGTTTGAGGGGTGTTTAAATCTGAGATTAAAGCTTGAGTTGATTAATTGCACCAATTAATTGATTAAAGTTTTCAGCCTTAGCTGTACAAATTATACATTCCGATGTGCTGGTATTCATACATGGCTGCCTCTGTTCAGATTGACCCTCAAGAAAAAGGTACCCTGCAGCAGCAACATGGTTGGAACATTTGCCTCTACTGGAACTTTGTTTTTAATTCCCACCTGACCTATAAGAATGAAACAGAACAGAAGTACCTTTGATCTGCACAGTCTTCATAAGACATTTAACAAATTCTCTGTATTTGGGAGCATGGGAGTCCTGGAACAACTCAGATGTCACGGTGCAGTGAAAACCGAATTGGGGGATGGGTGGGTCTTTTTTGATTATGCTTAGAAAGCTTCTTGTGCCCCCTTTTAAAGGCAGGGCAAATGCTTGCTAGTTGTAGCATCCCTGGAGGCCAAGCACAAGACTTGCTGTACATGGGTCTTCCCGAAGACCTGGACCAATACTGTCTGTGATGCCAGTTTTATCTTCTGCAAAGCACCCCATTGCTTAAACTCTGGTTACATCTGTTTCCAAGCAAAGGTGTGATTGTCAAGACTGGCTGGCTACCCAGGCCCTTAAAAAGCAAGGGGAGGTTCAGCTTTTAAAAAAGAAGAAGAAGAAGAAGAACAGCAGCAGCAGCAGCAGCAGCAGCAGCAGCAGCAGCAGCAGCAGCAGCAGCAGCAGCAGCAGCAGCAGCAGCAGCAGCAGCAGCAGCAGCAGCAGCAGCAGCAGCAGCAGCAGCAGCAGCAGCAGCAGCAGCAGCAGCAGCAGCAGCAGCAGCAGCAGCAGCAGCAGCAGCAGCAGCTAACATTACAGTATCTTGTCGGGACCTTTCCATACTAGGACTCTTCAGCACAACCCCCTGAAAGTGGAATTAGAACTGCGGTTCCACAATGGCACTTCCCACACTTTCACACATGCTGAATAACACACTTTCCATCAAGATGGGCAGCCGTGTCAGTCTGTCTGTAGCAGCATAACAAAGCAAGAGTTCAGGAGCAAAATTGGTGGCTGGGGAGGAGTTTTGGGGAGTCTAATGAAAACTCATACTCAGCCACAAGTTTGAAGGTGAGTAGCTGTGTTGGTCTGAAGCAGCAGAACAAAGTTTGAGTCCAGCGGCACCTTGAAGACCAACAAAGTTCTATTCAAAGTGCAAGCTCTCATGTGCAAAGCACACTTTCTCAGACAAAACTGGAATGAAATCTCCTCAAGGGCTACTTACAGGGGAAAAGAGGGTGGAGAGAAGCTGTTAGGAGGGACCACTCAGAGCCCAGATGCACCTGCAGAGCTGAAATTGGATCGGGTGGCTGTTAGGATCAGTGACTAGTAGCAAATTAGTTCGTAAATGCAAGGGGTTTTTTTTAAGCCCCCGGAGGGGATTTTTAATTATTTTTACAAACTACAAAAAACTACTACAGAAAAACAGGAAGGGGGACTACATATACAGGATAAAGAAAAGATACCCACAACTACCTAAAAACCCAAGGACCTCATTGGCTTAGTTACAGTAAAAACTTCCCTTCTTTTAAGCATATAACAAACGGAGTCAAAAATCAATAATACTTTTTCTTTGTAAAACTCTTACAACTTCATTGTCTAAAGACACTGCCCCCAAATCATCCCTTTTCATCATCTTCCAAGGCACCATTCAGAGTCCTTCAGCCTTTACTTCTTTCCCCCCCCCCCATCTTTCCCATAGTTTGTAAGGACTTTTTGGGGCAGCTGCCCCCTTTTCAGATAGAGAGTCCTCTCCGGAAGAGCCAGAGTCCAACTCACCGCTAGACTTACTGTCCTCTTCTTTTTGTTCATCCTCTGATTTTCCCAGCTGAGTGTAAGGGTACCATCGATCAACGAGTCACTTCTCAGTCAAGAGGACGACTTTATTGAAAAGATGTTTCACTAACAAGGTTTCTGTTTAGAATGACATGTGAGGAATCAAGCAGGTAACATGAACAGAGTTCAAATAGTCTCTACACCAATGGGACATATTCCCGCCCGGGAAGAAAATAGCGCCAAAGCCCTGGGAATCATAACGGTCTATGTAATCCAAAACATCTCTGTTCCCATGCTCTGAAGAAAAGCAAAATCCAGCAGACTAAAACAATCTTCCTTATCTGACCACCTGCCCTTGAAGTGTTTGGCGTTTCACTAACAAGCTGCTCGTTTGTGAGCATGCGCTTGGGATGCTAGGCAACAACTGTCAACATATGAACTATCACAGAAAGGAAAGTAGGGTAAAGGGCACCTACAGGTTAAGCATATATACATCTGATCAAACATGGCAGCTTGCTGACACTGAGCCTCCAAAAATTCTATGGCTTTTATAACAGAGTCAATCTTTTTTTTTTTGTCTTTGATCTTGAAAGTGACTTCTTCTGGAAACAACCATTTATATCCAATTGAATTTGTCTGAAGAAAAAGCACCAACTCTTTGTACTTCTTTCTCCTTTGTCTCACCTCCTTTAGCGTTCTGATAACAGTTTCTCCCACTTTCAGGGGGGCTCCAGAAACTGCTTTCAGGATTGCATCCCTCACATGCCTCTTCGAGAATCTTACAACAATTTCCCCAGGCAGATTATTCTTTTTTATATATCCTGAATATGATCTATAGACCACATCCATTTCGTTTAGCAACAGTTCCATTTTCATTTCTGTCACTGGGGCTAGCAGTTATAACTTCTTTAAGATTCTCTCCTGGTTTTTCCGGCATGCCCTGGAAGCGAAGAACCATGTTGGCCTTTTCCATTTGTACTTGTAGCATTTGATCTTCCAAAGAAGTTGTCTTCTATTCCAAGCTTTTGTACTTTCTTCTTTACTTTCTGTGTAATTACAGCCACTTCCTTCACCTTTTCAGCCTCCTGCTTCATGATTTGTATCAAATCGCCTATCTGTGCTTGTGTTGTAGTTATACTCTGTGTCACTGTTGATGTTTAATCTTTGAAGTTATTCAGCTGTTCCAGCAGAGCGCGCATGTACTCTGCTATAGACTTCACCATCTCACTGGTAGCTTCCAGTTTAGGACTTTCAAGTTTCGATTTCACAAGTCTTTCTTTGTCCTTCTTCCCTGCCATCTTTTTAGTTGTTTATTTTCTCCAACTTTTCAAAAGTCTCTGAATTTGCGCCTGAATGCTAAAACTTGCTTGGGTAAGTGCCTTGATGCAGTTTTCTTCGTGTTCTCTTCCGCTCCCCCCTCTTTTGCTTAAATATTCGTGCGATCGGGAGGCATCCCTCCCCCCGCTTGTTTTCCCCCGGTTCAGTCTAGTAGGGTGGGGAGCTGCCTTTTAAACTTTAAAATGCCTTGACTCATGTTCATTGCTGGTCTTGCGACCCCATTTAGAGCTTCATTTTAGATGCTGGATCTCCTGCACTTGCCCTGGTCAGCGTCACTGGTCCCGTTCGGTCTCTCAGCGTGAGGAAGCATTGGAACGAAGAGACGCCCAATTCTTAGGCATTCCGCCCTTGAAGAGGCCGCCTCTTGAGAGTTCCTTGGCCAGGGTCCCTTCACCGGGTCCCTGGGGGGGGGTTGCGAGCCTGCGCACCCCCTCCCCCGGCTAGAGCACAGCCTCACCCCCGAGAGGTATGGGAGGTGAGACTGTTAGCGCGCCGCCATCAACTGGAAGTCATAACAAAGAGATGTGAGAATGAAATAGGAGCCCAGCAGCACCCCCAAAACAAATCAAGCTCAGCCTTGTGTACTCGGCGTGTGCACACTTCTTCACATACATTGAAACAGATTTCCTCAAATAGGGCATGCAGGGGTGGGGGTGGGGGTTAGTTGTCAGGATGAGCTGATTAATGTCAAGATGCATAAGTAACTGAGCAATAAATATAGGTAAACTTAACCCACAGGACATACTCATCAGTTTTGATGTGGTATCTCTTTTTACCAAGGTTCCGGTAAAAGACACACTTGCCCTTGTTAATCAGATTTTTCCAGATGACACAACAGCCTTATTCCACCATTGTTTGACAACCAGGTAGTATCCAATGGGATAACGAATTCTATGAACAGATGGATGGGGTTGCCATGGGAAGCCCTCTCAGCCCAGTTATAGCAAACTTCTATATGGAATGTTTTGAAAAAACAGCTTTAGAATCTGCACCCCACAAACCGACAGTCTGGTTCCAGTACGTAGATGATACCTTTATCATTTGGAGCCATAGAGAAGTAGAATTGATGGAATTTTTAGACCACCTCAACAACATCCACCCCAACATACAATTCACCATGGAAAAAGAAGTCGAGGGTAAACTCCCATTTCTAGACATCATGGTCATCCGCAAAACTAACCTTCAATTAGGTCACAAGGTCTACAGAAAACCAACTCACACGGACCGTTATTTACACAAAAACTCCAATCTCCACCCTTGGCAAAAAGAGGCATAATCAAAACATTAGTACACCGTGCAAGACAGATATGTGAACCACACTTTCTCAATGATGAACTAAATCATCTAAATCATGCACTTCAAGCAAATAGCTACTCCACGAATGAAATCAGAAGAGCGATTAAACCAAAGGTAAAACAAACAACTGAGGAAACACAGCCTCCCACAGGAAAAGTGTTTTTGCCATATATCAAAGGAATCACTGATCAGATGGGAAAACTTATGAATAAACACAACCTACAAACAGTATTCAGACCCGCCAGAAAAATACAACAGATGCTATG
The DNA here is from genome assembly GCF_001447785.1 of Gekko japonicus. Lineage (NCBI taxonomy): Eukaryota > Metazoa > Chordata > Lepidosauria > Squamata > Gekkonidae > Gekko > Gekko japonicus. The sequence continues at coordinate 277,182 of NW_015174323.1, read as the reverse complement.
ATTGGTAAAAGACAGAAGAGACCCCCTCACTTTTGCAGGAGTATACCGCATACCATGCAGTTGTGGACAAGCACAGGAGATCGAGCGAAAAAAATGCTGCAGAAAAAGGGGTCACATGACCAACTATGAACGTGAGTCAACTTAAAGGCGATTTTTAAAAAGAAAAGACGCTCGCTACCCTATCTCACTGAGCAGAGAAACTGAGCAGGGAGGAAATTCCTCATGCACATAAATCATTGAGCGGAGGGGGGGGGAGCAGACAAAAACTCGTAGAAAAGTGCCTGGAAACACTCATCAGAGCGATTGCAAATTATCAAGCGCAAATTCAGAGACTCTTGAACTTTCTTGTGAGTGTAAACAATTATAAAAGATGGTGGGGAAGAAGGACAAGCCTCTGAAAGTAAAAGCTGGGGAGAGCTTGAAACCGGAAGTGACGAATGAGATGGCGAAGGCAGTAGCAGACTACATGTGTCCGCTGCTGGAGCAGCTGAACGTCTTCAAGGAGCAGATGACGGTGGTGACACAGGGAATAACAACACAACACAGATAAATGAGCTGATACAAATGATGAAGCAAGACAGTGAAAAAGATAAGGAAGTGGCTGAAGATACACAGAAAGTGAAGAAAAATTTCAAGAAGCTGGAAACAGAACAAGCCTCTATGAAAGAGCAATTATTACAAGCCCAAATGGATAAGGCTAATATGGTTTTACGCTTCCAGGGTGTGCCAGAAAAATTGGGTGAGAATCTTAAAGAAGTGATGTGTGAATTACTGGCCCCAGTGGCAGATATGGAGGAACATTTAAAAAATGAGATGGATGTGGTCTTTAGATCATATTCAGGTTATATAAAGAAAAATAATCTGCCTGGGGAAATTGTGGTAAGATTCTCGAAGAGGCACATAAGGGATGCAGTCCTAAAAGCAGTTTCTGGAAAACCCCTGAAAGTGGGGGATAATGCGGTCAGAACACTAAAGGACATTCCATTTGAGGTGAGACAGCGGAGAAAGAAATATAAAGAATTAGTGACTTTTCTTCAGACTAAGTTAATTGGATACAAATGGCTATTTCCTGAAGGAGTAACTTTTAAGATAAAGGATAAAAAAGAGAAGATTGACTCTGTATTTAAAGCTAAAGAGTTCCTGAGGGTTCAGCTGGGAAAAGCAGAGGAAGACGACGGAAAATCAAATGGAGAAGAAGACTCAGAATCTTCCGGAGAGGACTCTTTGACTGAGCAGGGAGCAGCAGCTCCAAGAAGTCCTTATAAGCTGAGAAAGGGGAAAAAGAAGTAAAGGCTGAAGGACTCTGAATTGTGCCTTGAATTCAACAATATGTTATAGATGAATGGGGGGTGGTTTACAGGCACTTAAAAATTTAAATGTAAAATTAGCAGAGAGAAAAATGAGTATGGCTGTGGTCACACGGACCTCTTATCGCGGTTGTTCTCCCGCAGTATTTATATCCGGTTCATTATAGGTCGCATCCAGTTAATATCCGGTTAATTCTATGTCGCTTTGCGGTGGTTACACGGCGATCTGTATCCCGCTTTACTTGCGCATATAATTGTTCAGACAGCCCCGCAATTTTTTTTAAAGAATTCCTTTGCGCATGCGCTTGTATATCCATGCGCTTGATCGCAGTACGGCATTACGGCTTGGTCTCCCTCCACGATGCCGCTGTGAGCTTCCGTTTCCGTAACCCTGACCTTCCATTTCTCTCCGAGATACATGTCATCTTACAGGCATTCTGTGCCATGGACTGTGTATCGAGGATGGACCCCAGACTGTGGACATTCATACTGTTCGGCTTGCGGACGATGATGATGACCGTGATTGATGAGGAAGAAGAAAACGCAGTGTCTACATTGCGTATGGTTAGGCTTCTTTACCGCCGCTTTCGAAAAAGAGTGCAGGTGCGCCAGGTACCGCAGTCACGCGCGAGGTTCCTCCTACAACGACTGGCTGAGACCTCCGGCTAGCATCGTCGATGGACCCCAGACTGTGGACATTCATACTGTTCAGCTTGCGGACGATGATGATGACCGTGATTGATGAGGAAGAAGAAAACGCAGTGTCTACATCGCGTATGGTTAGGCTTCTTTACCGCCGCTTTCGAAAAAGAGTGCAGGTGCGCCAGGTACCGCAGTCACGCGCGAGGTTCCTCCTACAACGACTGGCTGAGACCTCCGGCTACCGTCGCTGGTGGGTCTACCCTCGTTCCACGGATTGGTGGGAGTCCTTCGTCATGAGAGTCTGGGGTGAAGAGAAGTGGCTTGAGAATTTCAGGATGACTCGAGCAACCTTCCACTGGTTGGTGGACTGTCTTCGTGGTAGGATAGAGCGCCAAGGTACCAACATGAGGGTGCCCATATCTGTGGAGGAGCGGGTGGCCATTACCATTTGGTGGCTCGCAAACACAAACTGTTACTGGCAAGTTGGTGAGCACTTTGGACTGGCACGCTCCACAATCGCTGGCATAGTTGTGGAGGTCTGTCTGGCCATTGAACTGGAGCTCTTGGAATCAGTCATATGACCAGGACCACATGGAAGGGTATGTATCCTTTTTTTTGGCCAGCACAGCATGACGATCCAGTGGAGATGCACCCTCATACTGATATGGCACATGTGTCATTCCACATTTGTCTGCAAGGATGATTAAATAAACTTCCCCCATTACACAGATAAATCCGCCTGGCCACCCATAGTCGATGTTCAGGTCACATTTTGCCCCCACTTTAAAATTCTGAATGGTCGGGGTGGGGAAAAGTCTACTGTGGTTGCACCCTGAGGAGATGAGCAAGTGGATGGCAGTCCTTGAATGTGTGGGCTGGCTTTGGTCAATGCAGATACCAACCCACGTGTCACAGACCTATTTATGTTATGTGTTCCTGTTTCTCCACGTTGTAGGCAATGGATGGCTTTGCAAAACTGGGCTTCCCACACTGCATTGGAGCAATCGATGGCTGCCATATTCATATTCGCGCCCCTGTTCGCCAATCCGGTGAATACATCAACAGAAAAGGCTTTTTCTCCATGCTTCTTCAGGGCACCGTAGACCATAGTGGATGGTTTATCAACGTCAGGGTGGGGCATAGTGGCAAAAACCACGATGCTTATGTGTTCAGGTCTTCTAACTTGTTCATAGCCATGGACAGGGTTTTTTTTGTTCCTGGTAACCCCACGGTTACGATTGACGGAATTCAGGTCCCTCCATTGATACTTGGGGATGCGGCCTACCCGATTAGGAAGTGGCTCATAACTCCGTATACTGGAGCTCTGGATCGTCAACAGGCGGCCTTCAACAAGACACATTGTCGAGCACGCAACGTCGTGGAGCGCGCCTTCGGTAGGCTAAAGGCCAGGTGGCGTTGCCTTTCACTGAAGTTGCCAATCCAGGAGGAGAATGTAGTCCCCATCATTTGCCTCAAATTGTGTTCTTGGATGGCAACCGAACATATTCTTAATATTGAGCAAGCGGGCTTTAGTCATGGCCGCTCAACCCTTGACCATTGTCTGGTGCTGGACTATCTAATATATAAATATTCACAACATCAAAAAGGAACCCTTTTTGCTGCCTTTGTCGATATGAAGGCAGCTTTTGATTCAATTGACCGTGTGACATTATGGTCAAAATTGAATTCTACCACCATAGATAAAAGGCTTCTCCATTTGATAATAAAACTCCACAGCAATAACACTCTCCAGATAAAATATACCTCGGACGGTAGACTATCCAAACCTATCCAGTCAAGGAGGGGTGTCAAACAGGGCTGTCCGTTAGCCCCTTTTTTGTTTAATTTCTATGTGAACTCTCTTATTTCTGATTTGCGTTCCATTGATGTCCATGCTCCCAAACTTAATTCCGAATATAAAGTGCCTATTCTTATGTATGCAGACGACACAATTCTTTTATCTTTGACTAGAATAGGTCTACAGCGAGCACTTACATCCTTTTCCAGTCACTGCCAGAAAAATCTGTTATCAATCAATTTTTCCAAAACAAAAATAATGTGCTTCAATCAGAGGCCAAAAAAATACATCTGGAAAATTAAGGGGAACGATGTTGAGCAAGTTAAGTTTTTTAAATATCTGGGGGTTACATTGGCATATAACGGTAACCCCTCTGCTCACATTAAATCAGTGGCTGTTTCCGCAGAAAGATCCGCTTCTGCTATATTAAGATTCTTCAGAAAAGATGGTGCTCATTATATTCCAGCTGCCTTGAAACTTTTTTCTGCTAAAGTTTTAGCCCAAATGCGTTATGGGACACAAATTATGCGATTCACAAATCTTCAGGCGCTTGAACTGGTTCAAACAAAATTTCTGAGATCCCTATTTAATACTCCAAGATGTACTCCCAATGTCATGGTGAGACAAGAAGCTGGTCTCAATACAGTCGAACTGAATATTTGGATGCATTCTCTCTGCTTTTGGTTGAAAACCCATCTTCTCCCCACCGGGTTACTTCCTTTTTTATTGGCTGCATCGCCCTATCCTCAGTGGTTCACTAGAGCCATTGATAAACTGAGATCTTTAGGACTAGACCCGTATCAACTTTTGGAAAGCGGCTATGCCAGGGCAAAATCTATTGTTTTCCAACGCCTCAGAGATATTGAGCTACAAACATCTTATGCTGCACTTCCGCCTCTTTTCAAATCTCTGAATTCCAAAAATTTTATGTCTGCCCCTTTATACTTAGCTAATATATCCAACCCGAATCACAGATGGGCCTTTTCCAGAGCCAGATTTGATACTTTTCCATCTGCAGTTCTTTTTGGAAGGTTTCAACGCATCCCCAGGCATTTGAGACTATGCTCATGCCCCTCGGAGTCAATAGAGACCCTTTCCCATATATTATTTCATTGCTCCTATTATGCAGAAGAGAGAGCCCTTTTAATTATGCCCTTGATAAGGTCATTTAGGTTCCAAGGACAACCAGTAATCCAGTCTGAGGAACTTTTGCTGAAATACTTACTGGAGGACAAATCCATGGCAATATCAAGGAAGGTTGCTAAATTTCTTTTTATTGCAATTATAAAGCGTAAGCACCTCCTTAATACTCCTCATGATGTCTCTTCTCTGTAACACTTCTCTTGAATGAATGAATTTTATTGTTACGGCGCTTAGCCAGCAATTGTAACACTTCTCGATAACCTGGAGATTGTTTTTGATTTTGTATGCTGTTTGACGGGTCTTTGACCGTAATAAACTGATTGATTGATTGATTGATGATGTCCCCATCATTTGTGCTTGCACCATTCTGCACAACATCTGTGAGGACCGTGGCCATGAGTTACCAGCAACACTGGGTGACACTACGATCGAGGCCGCAAATGAGGGTACTCCAGTTGTGCACGAGACTCCCCGTGTTGCCGATGCGAGGCACAAGAGGGAGGGACAGGCTGTCAGACTGGCACTAACTCGGTGGATGCTAAGGCAACAAACTCTGCGCTGATTATTTCCCAGGTGTTCCGCAAACCTCAGCATGAAATTGGTGGTTATGTTCAAAGTGATCTCCTTCCTCTTGTAATTATAACATGTCACATCAAAGCTTGTCATACTCTCTTCAAAGATGTCTTTAGCTGTACTTTGTCTGGGTCGCTTTGCCAGTGCTGACAGCTGACAATTAAGACCAAAAAGTAATAAAAGTAATAAAAGATATTCACTTGTACTGTTCTGCTTCTTGCCTTATCACACTTTTTATGTCACAGTGGTGAGTGTTGGGGGTTCCCTCTAAGGTGAGGCGGTGTGAGCTGGCTAGCAGTTTTTTATCATCCGGCTCACACATCATTTTCCTGGCGCAGGGAGGATGCCTTCCTTCAGTGCAAACCTAGTTATGCAGTAGCCAGTAGCTCACTAAGCGGAATTTCGTTCCTAGGAATGCGCAGCAAATAGGGGGCATTGGTGAGTGGTGTTTGAGTTTTGAATGTTCCATCACAGTCATGTTTGCTTAAAAGTGTCAGAGCATCCGCCGTGCATGACAGAGGGACAATGGGTACTCTCTTGCGGCCTCAATATATCAATATTCAGGTGGTAGGTAATGTCACAGACCTCCACCACAGACCATGGAGAGCAGCTGCAAACTGAGTGAAAATAACACATTACCTAACTTTCTCAAAATTGAAGGTGGATTCGTATGTATTGCTGTAAAAGTTGCATCCTATGTGCTAATGACTTCAAATACCTCATTGCTCATGTGTGTGTTTCTCCTTTGATAAAAAACCACCAAAGTAGCGACATAACAGCACCTGGTTTACCTTGTGTTGGGACAATGGTGGTTGATGGTCCTATTAGCCTATGAAGGGTTTGCGTGTAAGACGCTGTGCCTCACGGTCATTGTGGTCCGTCATTCCCAATTCTCCAAAATGCCTTGTATACGCATGACTTCACAACCAGTCATGAGTTTGAGCAAATGTAAACGCATGAGAAGCATGGAGAGGGTAGGCAGTCTCTTCACTAATGTTGATACTGGCTAGGAACTAGGAATGTTGGAGAGGTCAGTCATTGCCAATTCCCCAAAATGGACATCGAGAAGCATGAAGAGGGTGGGCAGCCTGTTCACTAAGGATCATAGTGCCTAGGAACTTGGACGGTTAAAGAGGTCCATCATTCCCAATTCTCCAAAATGCACTGCATACGCATGCCCTTGCAGCCCGTCATGCGTTTGAGCGAAGGTAAACGGCCGGAAAGAATGGAGAGGGTTGGCATCCTGATCACTAAGGTTGCCAGTGACTCGGAACTGAGGGTTTGAGCACAATTAACATAAGGTTGACGGTGGGACTGAAACAAACTTGAGAATTGCCATGGGGGAGTTTATCCTCGGGATATAGCAATGTAAACGGATGAGAAGCATGGAGAGGGTAGGCAGCCTCTTCACTGATGTTGATAGTGGCTAGGAACTAGGAATGTTGGAGAGGTCAGTCATTGCCAATTTCACAAAAATGGACCGAGAAGCATGAAGAGGGTGGGCAGCCTGTTCACTAAGGATCATAGTGCCTAGGAACTTGGACGGTTAAAGAGGTCCGTCATTTCCAATTCTCCAAAATGCACTGCATACGCATGCCCTTGCAGCCCGTCATGCGTTTGAGCGAAGGTAAACGGCCGGAAAGAATGGAGAGGGTAAGCATCCTGATCACTAAGGTTGCCGGTGACTCGGAACTGAGGGATTGAGCACAATTAACATAAGGTTGACGGTGGGACTGAACCAAACTTGAGAATTGCCATGGGGGTGTTTATCCTCGGGATATAGCAATTCATTTGTACGCCTATCTTTTCTCTGTTGATACAGTGCCTATTTCCCCCAGGCTAAACCTCCCACGCAAGGTAATATCTTTTTTCCAGGATGGGCGAGCACCAATTGTAACTGCTGTAGCCACTTCTGTTCGCCCCCATTTTTTAGGCATCTGTTGGCGCGGTCCCGCAGGGACACAGCCCCCCTATCGTGAGCGCATGGTACCGAGAGCGCACGTGCATTTGTTGTGAAAACTTGTTCCCCAAGGATGGCGTCCACACTCGGAGTATACTGGCAGGAAAATGAGGCAGAGCGGCTCCACGAGATATTTATTGACCTACAGGCAGGTCGCCGTGTAATGCCAAGTACTCATTTAGAGACAATCTCTATTTTCAGGAGAGTGTCCCGGATCATGTCCAGGGAGGGAATTATAAGATCCCCTAGTCAGATTCGCGCGAAGTTTAAACGCGATAAAGGGGCTTTTTTTGATGCCCTAGAAGACTGGGGTGGCTTCCCACCCACCAACCGGAGACCACCAAGATTCCACCTCCTTGTACAGCTCTGGGAGCAGGCAGGGCGGCCGAGCTGGACTCACAGGCGTCACCCATGTGAGTATCTAAAATAAACAATTATTTGAGAGACCAAGCATACTGGCAAAACACTGAGCCCGCAACGATACATAGTACTGACGGTAACTCAATAGTGGACTACCAGAAATACGATAGTGATTTGTTGAGGTCACACTTCGTCCTGGTTATTGCTGTGTATCTGCATGTTGTGATCTGTGGCATTGTCTGTGGCTTCACCAGTGAGAATCTGCAGGGGTGCATATCAATGTTCCCTCTAAGCTGATTCAGTGTCAGCTGGCTCACAGTTGCCCAGCCTCTGGCTCTAAAATTTTGCTCTTAGCTAAAAGAGAGGATGGCACCAGAGCAAACGTGTGCTGCGGCCAAATCGTTCGCTCAACATTTTGAATCTGCAGGGGTGCATGTCAGTGTTCCCTGTAAGCTGAGTTACAGTTGCCCAGTAAGCTGAGTTACAGTTGCCCCTGTAAGCTGGCTCACAGTTGCCCAGCCTCTGGCTCTCAAATTTTGCTGTTAGCTAAAAGAGAGGATGGCTCCAGAGCAAACCCATGATGCAGCCAAAGCGGAGTTTATGCTTACAAGGCTACACAGCCTAGAGTGGTCCTGTGTGCATATTGGTGTTTGTGGCAACTGATGAACTAGAATGCGAAGGGTAATCACAGGCTGGAATGAAAGGGAGGTGTGGCACCACAAGAATTGTGAAGCTTCTCAAATTCCTATCCCTTGCCATCCTCACTGCGGACACCAGTGAGCATTGTTGAGCGGTGAGCATAGTTTGGCGGAGGTAAATGTATTCAAGAAATGCTTCCTGTAAAGGACAGCTGTGACACACCCTGAAGTTATAATGCAAAATCACATCACCTACCTTTTTTAACTCATCCGACTTCATTTGACCTTTGACACTTTGATTTTCAAAGACAACCCCAGAGTACGCAGGCGTGGATGGACCGGGAGGCGTAGAGTAGCAGTTCAGCGGAACCTGCACCGCTCTTGGGGCAATTGCCCCAGGCAGCACCCAGCCATGGTGGAGACGTGTTGGCCGAGGCACCACCCTGCTCCGGATGCCGTGGCCTAGAGAGGCAATTAACCCAAATGGCTGAGACAATGGATAGTCGATGTAAGTTGGGAATGTTTGCGTGTTTATGCCCGGTGTTTTCTTAGCATCTTTACTCAAGCGCATTTGGCGCAAGCTGGGGTTGTCAAGCACGCTATGCAGGTTTGATGCATGGCCGCAAGTAACGTCGACATGTTAACATCCCTCTTTTCAATCACACCCTACAGTTAACCACGTGATTCGGCTCGTCAACATTCTGCACCAGGGTCTTCGTAGGCTGCGTTCAACGGTGGCTGCCGCGCAGAACCCAAACGCACAGGCCGCGGTGGGTGAGCACTCCACGTCACCAGACCAGGAGTCAGTGGAGGAACGAGCGGATGGCCAATAGTTTTTTTCCATCATCAACACCTGTTTTGTTTTTTCGGCACAGTTTGTATTTTCTGCAATCACAGTTAAAGTTGTTCGTTATGTTTTTGGAAGCACTTTATTAAAAAAATTAATATCCTGTTTTCATACAATGCAAAGCCTGGATTCATATGGTAGCCCAGCTCTGTAAAGGCATTGTTGACAGGAAGCAGGGATTGGCGTGTCAGTCCCTTGGTGATTGTTTACTCTAGGACACAGAAAACATGTCAGGAAATGAAGTACGTTTTGCAAAACAAGGTAAACAGCATCACACCAGGGTTCATGCTATTTGCTCCCCCTAGCATAAACTCAGTAGTGATGCCTCACTCTGAAGGCATACATCAACATTCAGGGAGTAAACGGAATTTTTTTGGGGGGGGCGAGAACGGGTGACATGCTTCCTTCCCACAGACTGTTGGCCAGTTGAAACTTGTGAGGTCTCCTGTCTTGTCCTTCCGGGGCATAACTCCTCCATCGTTCCTTGCCCTGGTTGACCAAAAGAGATGTTCCCACTGGGCTCAACAGCAACCGTGACGGGGACGGGGGGCTGGACAATGGACTTGGCTATGTCATTTAATACTTGCAATGTAGATCTTAGAATTTCAACCCTTGTCTCCCGTGCCGCTTTTTCCTCCAGACGGTATGCCCGAAACTCATCCATGAACTCCCTATGTTCCTGTCTGAAGGTCTCCTGATCACGGGCTGCGGCCTTCAGAAACTGGTCCCCAACCCTCTGCACCGCAGTCACTCGTTTTTTTCTAGATCTAATGAGCCGTAGGCGCTCTGCTGGTGTCAAGTCTGCCATGATGGCCCCAGGGTCAATATCTGTGGGAAAGAGGAGAGCAGCAAAAGTAAATAACCACCACACGTACACAAACCAAAAACTTTAAATAATGGTAACACTAATGTAATTGCCGCGACAGACAGTACGGCGTGGAAAATCAATGATTGCTAGTTTTCACTCTGCCCCCCCCCCGCCAAACACTGGGCTTGTACTATGACATATGAACGTGTTTTTTAATGGCTCACACCGTTGGTGTCTCCGTTGTTTGATGCATCGTCATCATCATCCAGAGTCGATGTGCTCGGACCTGCTTGGAATAATAATTAGGAGCTTAATTTAGGTAACCTATTGATGCTGCAAAGTGACTTTAGTGACAACGTCACTTTGTCATATGCGAGCCACTACTATGGAAGTACTCACCATCCCTGGGAGAACCAATATTTGTTGCGTCTGTATCCTGTATTTGGGAATCCTCCTCCACGGACTCTGTTAGTAAAAAGAGAGGAAGAGAAACGTCACACAGCCTTTAGGCACCACCACCATTAGCAGACAGTGGCTTCCACAGTCCAGTTTTTACATAATCTATATTCCTACCGATCTGCTCTGCACGACAAGGGTGCCTGCTCCAAGGGCAGTCCACCAAAAAGTACAGTCTCGCTACACACCACAAAGCCATTTCCATTCAAGGATGCTTGAGCAGAAAATGGGGCCAGTCGATCTACTGACGCTCCAATCTCATCATACTGTGTGTGGAGGGTTGTGCGTCATACCTCCACAAACCTCACCTCCTCGGCAACCACCCCCACATCTCCATGCATTCGCCAACCTGGAGCTGGCAATTTCTAGACCAGATACTCTTCTAGCAGGTAGAGGTAATTTTTTTTTAACAGTTCTGCAATTTGTGCAACAGCTATGTTATGTTCTGTGATCCAGCCATATAAGCCCGTGAATGGACAGCAGGGCATGTCTTCACACAAGCTGATAGCTTCCAGGCTAAAGGCTGGAATCACTGAGCAAGGTACTCCAGGGGATCCTTGATCAAGAAATTGCACAGTCAAAATTATTTTAATCATAAAGTATCAAATAACATTGGTATATTTGAAAGAAGATATTTCTTTGAGTTTAGAAGCCTTTAGCTATAAGGGTGGAAGGCAGACAGGGGACATACAAAATAAAATAACATCTAACTGTTATAATGCTTGCTTCTCAAAAAGTAGTCACACACACTGAGGAGGGAGGGAAACAAAACACAGCTTGTAGGACTCCCCCCCCCCCAAGGCAGACACTGCCTTTCACGGTCAAATCTGTTGTGCGTTAGAATTGGGCAAGCTCCATGGGCACTGCAGCATAAAGGAAAAGGTCACACCACGAAACCAATGCCATCCAAGGATGCTTGAGACAAACATGGGGCAATGTACCTTACCTGAAGCTCCTAACTCGTCATGCGTTGTGTTTTCTCCCTCAATGGGCTCCAGAACCATGGTGAAGAGTTCCTCGGAGCCCTCGGCTGGTGTGGAAGTAACTGGCATCTGGATTATCCGGCAGAGCGAGGCTGTCAGCAACACGCCGGGGCTTCACGCTGGGGTCTCCGTTCAAGATGTTGTGCAGCTCGTTATAGTAAAGACAAGTGATCCTGTGGTTGCCGGAGGTGTTGTTGTGGAGGAGAACTCGCCTGTAGTCAGCACGGAGTGCCTTGGTCTTGTTTTGGCACTCAGTGGCCGAACGACAATGACCCCTCGCCGCCATCCCCCGGGCAATTTCTTTGTAGGTATCCATCGTGCGGTGCGATTGCCTTATTGATTCCTGGACCCTCCGCTCTCCCCACAAAGCAAGGAGATCCAATATTTCCTCTCTCTTCCAAGATACACCTCTGACTCCCGCCATATTTTGGTTACCTCGCGGGAATGCTTTTTAACAGGAAGTGAGCACGGTAGCCGGAATGACTCCAGACGCCGGAAACATTTGCTGGCGCAGAGCGGGACTACTTTTTTGTTTGTCGAACAATGCTGTACGTGAGACCAACATCTTTTCAAAGGGGGGCCATAGCGTACATGTTTAATCTTGCGCTCGTGCGCTTGGGCATACATACATACATACACACGAAAAACATCAAAAATTGAAATATAAACGAGCGTAAATATGCACATGCGCATAACTACAACCGGGGGTCAAAAAAACGCGGATAAAAGATCAGAAACCGCGGGAGTCTGCCAGTTTCGATCCTGGAAGCGGGTTTGCCTATGTAGACAGGAAACTTTAGTGCGGGAGAAATCAGCTCCGATTCTGGGAAATAATGTAGACAGGAATCTGTACTGCGGGAGAAATCAGCTGCGAGTCCCGCACTAAACATCCGTGTGACCGCACCCTATGTTTGACTCAGTTTATAGAAATGAAACTGAAGTAATGACTTATTGTAACTAAGCTTGTTGGAGATCTCCTCTCTTGGGTTTTTAGATAGTACTGGGTTTCTTTACTTTGTCCCTGTATGTGTAGTTCCCTATATCCTTTTTTCTTTGTAGTATATGTAGAGATATAAAAATAATTTAAAAGATCCCCTCTGGGGGAATATATATATATATATATATAGCTAAAATTGAAATAACATATATAGTAGAACATGTAAAGAACAGCAAGTTGGCATACGGATAAGCAAGATGTAGGTTTCATATGTCTTTTTAAAAGAATGTTGAATAAGCTGACATCTTTCCTTATATATAATTGAGTAGTGGGGTGGCACTTTCTGAACATTCCACATGCTCCTAAATCAGTTGGCTCCATGATCTGTCACTCAGAAGCTGTCCGTATCAACTGGCTGCATTGCCTGAGTCCCACCCACAGTGCGCTCCATCAGCCATTGGCCCATCAGCCACCACTCAAGAGTACTTGTGTGCCATTGGCCAGGTGCCATTGGCCTCTTCCCTGCCCACTCCAGCCACTGTTCCTTGTCAGAAAACCCTCTCTCTCCTGAGGAAGACACTTTGCCTGCTTGGCTCCTCTGTGGTACTAACTATTTCTTCAGTGGCTATTGGTAGGCAACCAAGCTTGGTTCTGTCAGTAAAAAAGACAAAGGAATGAAACACTTTCCACGCCTTTGTGAGGAACTCATTGGGGCCAGTCCTGACTAGGGTTGCTGGCTACAGGGCAGACCTTATGGCATTATACCTTGCTGAGTCCTTCCCCTCCCCAAACCTGCCCTCCACAGGATCCACCCCCCCAAATCTCCAGGTATTTCCCTACTCAGAGCTGGGAACCCTACTTTCCCCTCAGTGCCTGTTGCTAAGCAACCAAGCTTGGTTCTGTCAGTAAAAGGCCATTTCCACACCTATTTCGGCCTTTGGGAGAAAACTCACTAGGGCCAGTCGTGACTACAGTTGCCAGCTCCAAGTAGGGAGATTCTGTATCTAAGGAAGCCAGTCTAAGGAAGCCAGTCTGGGGAGGGGAGAGGCCTCAGCTGAACAGAATGCTATAGAGGCCACTGTCCAAAGCAGTTAATTTTCTCAGGGTGCGGGGAAATCTGTTGTCTGGAGTGCAGTTGTGATACGTGGCGATTTTCAGGCTCCACCTGGAGGTTGGCTACCCTAGGCGTAGCAGTCAGCGCTTCAGAGCAGTGTCTGCTAGACCTAGGTTCTTGCTGTGGCAGCTGACTGCGTGACTTTGGATCAGTCACAGAGTTTCAGCCTAACCTACATCACAGGGTTGTTGTACAAGTCAAAAGGGGGAGAGGAGAATGATGTAAGCTGCTTTGGTCCCCACTGCAGAGAAAGACTACTTTTCCTCCTGGGGACCCATTGTTGCTGTCAGGATCCACAGCCAAACAACAGAGCACACACTTCCAAGAAAGGTTTTACTTATTTCCCTGGAGAAAATGGTGGAGTCTGTCATTATACCCTGCTGAGATGGCCCCTCATGACAGCCAATGTGACATAGCAGTCAGGGCTTCAGAGCACGATAGAGGCTGTAGGTGGGGGGATGGAAAGCTGAAGAGTGAGGGGGAAATAAAGGTGGGATGATGATTGGCTGGGAAGGAGATAGGGTTGCCAATTCCAGATGGGAAATTCCTGGAGATTTGAGGGATGGAGCCTGGAGAGGGTGAGGTTTCAGGAGGGGTGGGACCTCAGACAGGTACAATGCCATAGACTCCACCCTCCAAACCAGCCATTCTCTCCTGGGGAACCATTGTTGCCAATCTGCAGGTGGGGGCTAGAGATCACTCAGAATTACAACTGCTCTCCAGGAGGGAGGGGGGAAGAGATGGAAAGTAAAAGGGGCAGATAAAGGTATGCCAATGGTTGGCTGGGAAGGAGATTCCCAGGTTGGGAAATTCCTGGAGATTTGAGGGGTGAAGCCTGGAGAGGGTGAGGTGTGAGGAGGGGTGGGACCTCAGACAGTTACAATGCCATAGACTCCACCCTCAAAACCATCCATTTCCTCCTGGATAACAATTGTTGCCAATCTCCAAGTGAGGGCTGGAGATCACTCAAAATTACAACTGCTCTTCAGGTAGCAGAAATCAGTTCCTCTGGATAAAATGGTGGACTCTGAGTCATTATACCCTGCTGAGGTCACCACAGCAAATTGACACTGAGTGCCCAAGGCCGGAGCACTCTCCTAGAGCTTCTTTCTAGAGCTCGTTGTATTTATTTCCACAATGGGCCTTATTCCTAGTCTCACATAAAGTTAAAGGTATGAAGAACTGCAAGATGTTCACATGAACGCATGAAGTTGCCTTGTACCAAATCAGACCCCAGGGTCCCTTTAACTGTTGTTGCTGGGGAGGGATTGAATCTGGGAACATCTGTGTGCCAAGCAGTGGCTTTCTGCCATGGAGCCACAGCCCCTCCACAGTTGCAGATTATTACTTATGCTCCTGTAAAAATGCTCCTGTATGCAGTGAACATTCATGGATGAATTTACAATGTAGGTGTCTCATCAGGCCTACTGTCTGACAGCAGCGGGGTCAGTAAGAAGAGAGGGACACAGTATGGTAAGTGGGGGTGGTGGCCTGCCTCTCTCCTGTGCTTCAAGGCTAGATGAAACAAAGTTCCAGGAGGCAAGTCTGCAAATGACACTGTGGATGGGGAGCAATCCGTAGTCATCCATCACTGTTTGCTTCCGTCCCATTGCTGGGCCTTTTTATTTTCAGCTCTGACTCCTCTGGAGAGGGATGAAGGGGGCATCAGAGGGGTGAACAGAACCTTTTGCTTGAGCCACACAGCTGCTGAAGAGCTAAACCAGAAGAAGGGGGGCGTCTACAAGAAAAAGGCACTCACTATCCCATAGAGTTTTCTGAGCTGTTGCTGCCACTCCTTGGATTGTGCCAGCCAGGCTGATCTTGCCAGTCTACAGATTGGACTGGCCAGTCTGAGAAAGAGCACCTGTTGGTACAGCATTTCCCATGGGTTTCATGTATGTTGAGAGCCTCCCCCATCAGCCCTAATAGCTCATTCTGGCAAAGGGCAAGAGAACGAGAGCAAAAATGGACAAAGGTGGAGGCAGAATGAGATCATAGATGGGCCTGAGAGGAGATGTTGCCAAGGCATTTTGTCACCCAAAGGAAGGTACAATGTTGAAGCAAACCCCTCCCATCTTAATGGAGTAAATAGTGTACAGTTTCCTAGGAGATAGTTTTCAATTGTTTTTAATTTTGCTGGCATTAAATATATAATTCATTGGAAGTGTTCACAGCTGTATGGTCGAATGTGTTTTTAATGGGTGTTAAAACAGCTTTCTTTCTGTATAAACAAGAAGGAGTTTTATGGCATCTCAAAGACCAACAGATTTATTGTAGTGTAAATAATTGCTGAGTTGGAATTTAGCAGGAAGTTCCACTGCATTAGCCAGGGCTGAATGAAGCACCCTTGCGGCTATTGTGAGTGGCTACTCTGCTTTTCTTGTACTTTGGAGTTTGATATAGAAAAGTCACACACTGTGCTGGCCCAGTCAGATTCCAGGAAGATTTGGCCAGTGAAGGTATTTGAGGAAAAACTGTGCCGAAATAAATTATGCCCCATGATTTGATCTGACTGCCATCTTGGAAAATGGCTGCTACTTTTCAGAAATGGTGAATCTGCTCCACCTGGGAAGATACCTCCCTGTTTGAGGGATACAAAATACAGGAAACTCTTTCCAAAGCAGGACAACAATTTTAGAGTCCAATGGTACCTTTAAGACTAACAAACGCTTATTCAAGATATGAGCTTTCGTGTGTATGCACACTTTCCTAAGCCGGGTGAATAGAGCACTAAAGAGCCAACTAAGTTTAGTCAAAGTTGAGTTCAAAGCAATCACCACTCATTTCTTTCTCCTTATCCTTCCCTTCCCTGCTCAGGCAAGCAATGTGCCAAGTGGCCCCCTCTCCACCATGGTGCAGATGATCAGAAAGGCACCTTCAGTGGAAGTATGTCCCCCTTTCGTCCTCCAGCTCCTGCATGGAACCAAAAAGGGCTCTGTGTCCTTCTATCTCTTGTCTCCCTCTGAATTCATTCTTCCCCGATTTCCTTCCTCCTGTAGTGTATGTTCCCTGGGAAAATCCAAAACTTGACCAAAAATTGTGCAGAACCTCATTAAAATGTAAACTGTGCTTAGATTAAAAAAAATTATGCTAAAGGGGAATTAAAAACTATACCAGGTTTGCATTAAATAGCTTGTCATCATTCAATTAAAACATTGAACAGAAACTCTGCCAAGCACTAGAAGTAGGGTGGGTCAGTCCCTGCATGGGTCAGTCACTGCATTCTACTCATGATGAAGAAGAAGGGCAAGAAGAAGACCTCCATGCCCATAGTGGGGTGCCAGCTGAAGAGGGTGGGGCAGAATGGTGTGGGGCCAGGAGGGAAGCTGATGCTGCAAAGAGGGTGGTGTCTGATGCAAGAACAGACACTGGTGCCCAAGGGATGCCTGGAACGAGGGAGCAGCAGAACACCCCACCCAGGCTGAGGCAAAGGGGGAGAGCGGGGCTTCCACACTGAGTGCACGGAGGCCACCAGCTAGCGCACACAATGCCAACCGAGGGCATGACCAGAAGAAGATGTGGCTAGCACAAGACAGCATGCTTAGCATGGAAACCAACCAGCTGCTGAGAGATCTGAGGATCACAAGGGCAGCACGGTACCTCTTCAGACTCAGGCCAGATTCTCTCTGCCAGATGGGGTGGGGCTGTTCTCTTTGCTGTTCTTTGGCTGCAGAGGCGGCATTTCCCTCCAGCGGATGCACTGGGATAGGAGGCTGAATGTTCCACACACAGTGGCAGCTTTGCTGCATTCTAAACAGAGTGCTGGCTGACCTGGCTGCTGTTTCTCCCGCTGCAGCTGACCTTTTCTTCTCCAGCCGTGATCAGGTGATTCGTGGGGGCGGAGGTCTCAATGATTTATACCTCACCTTTTATTTTTTTCCTTCAGAGATGCTGACTGCAAAGAATGGGTTTGCCCAGCAGCCCTGCTGTCCAGGAACTCTGTGTCTCTCCTCTGGAGTCATCAGCAAGAATGTCTTCTGGGGGGGACCAGGACTGCCACGTACACATGAAACTGTTTTGGCTGAGCCCCAGATCCTTGGTCTGTTCACGTCAGTCTTGTCTCATCTGAATGGCAGAGGATCTCTCTCTCAGCCCCACCTACCTCACACCTCCTACACCCCCCACCTCCCCCCACCTCCTACACCTTACAGGCAGTTGTCTGTCAGGTGCAGCAGTGGTTGCAGGGTGCTTAAAGCCACAAGGGAGCCTGCCCCAGCAGTAACGCCTTAGTGGTCCTGCCAGCCCCGCCTCCACAGTGGCTTCTAATACTCCTCCCCCCTCCCCTTCCTACACTGTACATGCAGCTGCCTGTCAGGTGTAGGAGAGGGTTCTGTTGTGGGGAGGGGAAGGGAAAGGAGACTCCTCTTCCTCCTATTCTTCTTCTTCTTCTTCTCCTCCTCCTTCTTCCTCCTCCTGTGCATCCCGATTAGCCCTGGGTAGACCAGGCATGAGACTTACTGCCACCAATCTGGTTATGGGGATTCTTAACTCAGGGCAGTCTGGAGCACACACACACCCACCCCGGCAGTGCCTCCTTTATAATGAAGAAGGCACTGCCCGGATAAGAGAGCAAGTCTGAGAGACAACATCACCCTGGAAGAGTTTTAAACTTTCATTAGCTGAGAGCATTCAAAACAGAACATTATTGAAAGGGGATGGGAAGTTATGCGATATCGAGTGGGCTGAGCAAACACAGGAGAAGGTGAAACAAACAGAATGCCTAGAAGAGAGTTAGCTGCTGAACATTTCCCTCGCATAAACTCACATGCTGTTCTATTCTGCCCTGAATCTGGCTGGCACATCTCACACTCCCCTCATGAGGAGACACATTTCAGCACCAGCAGCCACCATCACATGTGGTTCCAAGAAATGTACACTTGAGCTCCCAGAGGGAGGCTCTATAGATTTTATCCAGTGTCCCTCCCTTTGTTAGTGATTGGGTCCCCTTTCCGGCCAAAGTCAGCTGAGAGACCAATCCTGATCTAGGGAGCTGACTGGGTTAGGGGAAACCAGGAAGAGAAAGATTAGCACTGCTTCCCAAAACTCCATCAGCTTCATGGCTCCTTGGCTGTGAGTCAGAAGCCAAAGGAAGATGTTCTACATCTGAGCAGCTTGCTCCGTGAAAGCAAATCCCTGCACCAAGAAACCCAAAATAAGGGGAGTGAATTTCTACCATGACGCCAACCCCCCCATGAAGAGATTTCTGAGAAATGTGTTCCCCCAGTTATTTCCCATGTGCCTTGCAGGCTGCTGCCTCCTTGCCCACCCCCTCCCCCCAGATTGGTAAAACCTGCCTACTTGTACCCACCTCCCTCTGATTGCTCAGCTGTGGACCTCAATGTTCTGAGGTACAAACACAGTTAGAAGACAGTTGAAATCAGCTATTCAAGACTCCTGAAAAGACATTTTTCAAAAAACCCAGCATAGCAATTGAGTTAATGAATGTTCATGGGGAGATAGTAAAGGATCTTTCTAGGAGCCATTTTGATGTGTGCACAGGTATCAGGCTAGTAGGGAATAAAGGCAGAACTGCTGTTCCAGTTTGCTTATTCTCCTCCCCTCCTTTGTGGAGATGGAGACTTTTTCCCTCTGAAAGTGGAAAGTTAGGGGGCCAATTTGCTTGAAATTTGGGGGTGGACAGGCAGCCCTTGCTCCCCTGCAATTTTGGTGTCATTTGGTTGAAAAACAGCCACTGCAGCCTCCTTGATAAAGTCTTTCATAGGGAATAATGGAATATCTGCTATTCTTTCTTCATTTTGTGAAACAGAGAACAGACCACAACAAGGAAACATGGCAAACACAGAGTTTTCAGCAGAAAGGTACATTTAATTGCCAGTCACTGTAAGAGTACAAAAATTAAATGAATGCCAACAGGTTTGTTTTTTAAAATGCTGGTGCTCCCCCCCAAAAAAAGAAATCAGTGGAGAGAACTGCACCTGTATAAGAGGCAACTTCTTCAGGGGTCTCTAAAATTGAACCCCTTGCTCCTATTTGTTTGAAACTTGGAGGGGGACTCTTCAGATTAGAGCCAGGACTATGTTCTGTGCAAATTTGGTGCCATTATCTTTATAAACAGTTGTCCCAGACTATCCAAGAGATTTCCCATTGAATCCCAAAAAACCTGGAACCCGGAAAACTGAAGTGGTAATGGCTGCCACAAACATAAGCAATTACGGATCCCCCCCTCCCCCAAAACACAGCTATGAAAGTATCACAATTTGTTTCTTGGTGCACACCGTCAGGTACCACTATAATTTACCTGTTGGGTCCCTAAAACCATGAGGTTTAGTGCACCACTAACATGGGCCAGAGATGCTGCCCACCTGCCAGTACTGGTCATCTTGTGGGTTCAGGCATCTTGTGGGTTCAGGCCTCACACAGAAAGAGTTCCCTCCCAGACTGTGGGCCCTGCCAAGCCATGTTGTCTAGTCTGATCACCCTTCCTCATCTGCAGATACCTCCAGCTGCTTGCCAGTCTAATAAAACTGACCAACCAGACCCAACCTAATCTTGCCAACATTTGGTCAGGACCTAGTTAGTTTCTCCCTGGACCAGGCATATTTAATGACCACTCTTGAGCTTTAGTGTGAAGCATGTGGAAAAGACTCATTCTTTCTCAGCCCCAAAGCTTCCAGCTGATCCCACACTTGGTCCGAGGCTTAAGCAGCCCCCTCTTCACCGTGCTGTATTAGCCAGGATGCTCGCTTGCCACAGGTGGTGTTTCCCTCTTTCAAAGAGGGGTGTGACCAAAATAAGGATTTCTGAAAGGGTACAACTGCTCCTGTTTAGAAAAGAAAAAGGAGGTAAATAATTTAGGAGCGGTATTTCATACACTTGTCCCACAATATCAAGGTGCCTTGCCTTCATCCTTTCATTGAACATCTTGCAGTATCACAAACTGGGCATCAATAAGACTTGTTAGCCTGACAAATGCATTCGAGTTATAATTGTGTTGTTCCAGGTTCTCTGGAATATTTGGCATGAAAACACCCAACACCACAGAAGTTCACGTGTTTCAATTGGGAAAATTGACGGAAAGTTGACGGAGACATTTATAGAGTCATTTTAGTAGCTGAATGGAATTCCTCGGCACTAGAACAATGGAAATGAAAGGTCTCTGAATTATTACCTGGCCATGCAGGAGTGCCCTGAATTGTAAAGAGGTTTTTTTCTTGTGCTTAAGTCACCATGGAAGATGGAATAGTCACAGACATGGACTGCCCAATGGAAAGCATTATTGCTAGCCGAACACCCGCTGTAAGGCTGGTTTCTTGAGTCTGATTTATAACCTCTCTTTACGATAAAGAAGAAAAAAATCCAAATCCAAAGAAATTTTTCATTCACCATCCAAAGAATTTTTTTCCTTGCAAATATTTGTATTTTTTTATTTAAAGCATTTCTCTGCCGTCTTTCCACCCAAATACCGTCCCCAAGGTGACAACCATCAAGGCATTAAAACATTGGAAACAATAAAAACTTAGAGACATACAGACAAACACACAACAAGGGATGGCCAACAAGTGTTTATGCCAAAGGAAACTAAAAGGTCTTCCCTGCTGACTGAAGACAATAACAGAGGGAGGGAGACAAATCTCCCTGGGGAGGGAGTTCCCAAGATATGTTAACCCCCACCTTGAGAAGATACACTGGATTATTTTCTACATATTTGATTCTGGGCAGGCAAACCACTTTTCCCCATCTTAAAGTAACACTGTGCCATGTAAACATCAATCATATTTTAGCATACTATTCTCTAAGAAAGCAATCCTAAACAGGTCTACTCAGAATTCTACTTAGGTCTATTTAATGGTCTATTTAAGAGAGGATTGCACCCTCTCTGTGAAATAAACATCTGAGAAATGAAACTCTAGATTACATGACTACACAGTTCAATAATCTAATTTATTCCACAGGTCAAAGACTTTGTCCTTGGGGGTTGGGTGCTGGGAAGGATCCAGAATTCAGTCCTGGCTGTTACCTACTCAGCAGTATATTATAATTATACCCAATTTCTGCTAACAATGGAGAGCTTAATGCAGACAGTCCAAGACCTTCCTTCATCAAGGACTAATGAAGGGTTGTATGGATATCTTTCTAAATGCATGCAATGGATATGTTGTAATTCAAATCCTCAGGATGGTTCAAAACAGCTAACAACATTGAGTATGTTTCGTCAGGTGTGTCATGTGTTTAAATGTAAGCCCACTCCCAGTTCATGTCAACCGATCGCCAGCAAAAAAGGCCAACCTTAAGCCATTTTATAGGAAACAAGATGTTACATGAAATCCATTTGACATACACCCTGCTCAAAATGTGTTTCTTATTCTCTTTCTTGATTAAAAATGAGTACTTTGTAACTTGTCTAGGATTAAAGAGTATTTTAGAAACTTCTTCACATTGGTTTTGGTCTGTGAATTCTTGAATCATCTAGAGAATATGAGCTCTTGGATGAAAAGTACTATTTTGTGTTATGGACCAGAAAGCAATGGCCTATCAGATTACAGAAAGTTGTCTGAAGCATCTATCTTTAATCTTCTTGTATAAGTATTCTAGACACTGTAATTTCTAATAACAATAATGGAATAAATACCTCATTAACCCCTTTAAAGCTCCCGACACCATGACAATCTCTAAATGAACTGCCAAAGGAGCTGGCACTATGAGCTGATCAACCAAAGTATCCTCATTCTTAAGAGCCAGTGGGTTACATTTTTGGTTAAATATCAAGAGATAGCCAAAGCAAAACAAGCTACACTGGTACATAAATCTCTGAACTCAGCTTGAAACAAAGATAAAATAGTGTTTACTAAGTTATTTTTAACGGGGGACCCTGTTGTTTGTTCAGACAGAGACTCAGAGAGTCAACATTGCTTAAAACGTCATATTTGTGCATTTCTGATTGATAATCACCCTCTAGATATTGTACCAGTCTGGTCATAAATTAATAGTCTGATTTACTAATACCCACAGCTGCAGCAAATGTCACGGGTATTTATTGAATAGGAAATAAAAGTGCAATATCTAGTTTGAGCAGAATATTCACATAACAATAAAAAGTATAGATTTGGCTTTGGGGAACAATTCTCTAGGCTTGAATGTCTGAAAAATAAAGCAGGCAACCAGCTCAAAAATATGAAGAATGTAATTATTAAATATGGTTATATGGTAAAAGTGTCTAGATCAAAATCAAAGTGCAGGGAGGGGCAAGGGGAAGAAACGTGAAGGATATGAGAAAGAGTGCTCGGCAGTCCATTATATATTTTGAAGATGGTAATAGACCCTGTAGTAAATCACCTCCGGGAAACATAAAAGAGAAAGTTGGGAGGGATGGCTCCCACAGCTTCATGTCTAGAATAACCTTGTAAAACCTGGCATTCGTGAAGGTTTCTACCCTACTGTGCTCCCTCCTACAGGCCCTAGTGCTACTTGTGTGCACCCCATTTCTCTGAGTGGTGAGGAGTTCCACCGACCAATGTTTATCCAAGTTGGTTCCCTTCAAAGAAGGGAGTGCTGGAGACTTAATGTGGTTTTTGCAGTATTTGCAGACTTACAGGTAGGGACACAGAGGCAAACCTACAGGGCAGAACCATTCGCCACTCCTGTGCTCATGACAACAAACAGAACCGATCCCATAGTCCATTACATTCCAAGTAAAATTTAACTTAACACATGACCAAACTAGTAATCATAGGAGTCATTTTCCTTCTTGATTCTGACATTCAAAAGTAAGCCCTGCAGTGCTGCTGAAGAGGTGCCTCAGTCTCTACACGCCCAGGCTGCCTGAGACTGGAGGTAATAGAACAGTGGCAATGGCTTCACTTCAGAGGATGCTGGGAGTTGTCGTTTGATGAGGATGCCAAAAATTCTTTGCCCTAGCTCCCTTCAAGGGGTTCTCTTGGGAGAGGTAATAACTGTTTGTTTTTGTCCCTCTTACTTTTTCAACACCTACATCAAATCATGGGGGGAGTTCATCTGGGATTATGGGTGTGTGTGTCTGCTCTGTTTCTCCTGTTAATCAGATTCAGGTGGGCACTGGGCAGTTGTGTTGGTCTGAAGCAACAGGACAACATTTGAGTCCAGTGGCCTCTTTAAGACCCACAAAGTTTAATTCAGGGTAGAAGCTTTGTTGGTCTTAAAGGTGCCCCTGGACTCAAACTTTGTCCTGTTAAATCAGATTGACATGCCATAGAACTTTCCATGTGTCTGAGACCAGTAATGGCCATTTTGATGTAATGAGTGGAGGGCTGGACTTTTGATTAGTGAGACCCAATTAGGGCTGCCAGCCTCTGGACGGCACCTGGCAGGAAACTGGGGGTCTGGGGATATGGGGGGGGAGGGTGCGCGCTGGGAAAACCCGTAAGAGATGTCACACCACTTTAGAGATGGGCAGAAACCCAGTGGTGAAACCAATGGTGATTTCTTTTTTCATTCGCCCCCAGGGCCGGCTCACTCACTAAGCGAACTAGGCGATCGCCTAGAGCAGGACGGCCCTTAGGGGCACCAAACTGCACCCAGCCCCATACTCTGGGAGTTTCATGATTATTTGTGTTTTTAATTCTTCCTAAAATGCATTTATTTTTGAAAATGGGTGGGTGCACGGGGCCCCCAGAAGGGATCCTTGCCTAGGGTGCAAAATAAGCTGGAGCCGGCTCTGTTTGCCCCCCCCAGCCTACTGAGCTGCTGCAGCAGGGGTCAGGGGCTGGACACAGACTGGAAGTGGGGACAGGGCAACCCTAATCCCCACATGGCCATGAACCTCCCCGGGTGACCTGACAGAACTCACGCTCCCTCAGCCCATCCAACATGACAGGGATCTTGTGAGGATAAGACAGAGGAGCAGGAAACACTGTGTTGCGTCCCAAACTCTTTGGATAAAATTGCAGAGCTGGGCACTGTGGGGGCGAACAAGCCAAAGTCTGTCTGGACAAGAGAGGCTTGATGATGGTAATAATAATAATACTTTCCATTTATTAATCGCTTTCCCCAGTGGGCTCAAAGCGATGTACAGTTACTCCATATATAGACAAGGGACTAACAATGTTCGTAGGGGATAGGGAAGACAACATATATTGACTTTAATTGCACGCGCCGTCACTGCCCGGTGTAGACGTCTTCTGGCTGGCTCCGTCATTTTCCCGCACGGCTGCTTGCAGGCCAGGCCTCAGGACCCGTATGTCAATCGCCACACTGCCACCGCCTGGCCGGAACATCCATTGCAGGCGTTCTTTTTCGTAGCCGGGAAGCTGTTTTGCCTTTTACAAGCCTTGACCAGGCGTCCGACCGTCAGCTAACGCCCTCCCAGAAGGGAGGTTGGCGTGCCCACCCTCGCTAAGGAGTGGTTCCCATTTTATCTACTCGCCGAAGCTTTCAAATCGCTGGGTGGTAAGAGAATATCCCTGTCTTGGACAGGATGTGTCTTCATGAAGTTATTGCTCCTGTTTTGGGACCTCTATGGCTGAAGCTGCTGCTTTGATTAACAAAGCCCTACATGGCTGCATACCACATCAGGGACTCTGAAGGTGCCCATGAGTTAATGCTTTCAAATTCCCTCATACCGGGAAGGGTGGAGGGGCTTCTGCCAAGGACATTAATGGCTTTGTGTTGTTTCTGGAACTGTGGAACTCATGCTTCTGGGAGATTTGCCTTCTTCTCTCAGCTGCCCCCCAGAAGCAAAGGCCAAATAATTGTGCCAATTAAACTGTTCAACAAGTTAAACTGTAGCCAGGGTTGGCCTAATGCAGGCATAGATTAGCTTTTCTACCCCATAACCTCACTGATAGGCATTCCTTTGCCAACCTAATTGCACCCTTTTCTAATCACTGTAATTGTATAAGGAAGAATGGAGATAAACAGATATGCTGAGGGTAGGCATGAAGTTGGACCAATGTGACATTTAAGAACAAGCATTTTCCTGCTGATTAGTCACTCCAATCTAGTCCTGCTACCAATGCCTTCCTGTTGGTTCTGATCTCTTTGGTTCTCTGGGTGGACCATTCTGATTTGTGGGGGATGGCAGGGGCCCATGGTGGAAACACTTCTGCCTTTCCTCCTCTTTGAAGACGGATGCAAGGATGGGAATGGTATTTTGACTGAATTCTGGGCCCTGGTCAATAAGCCATTAGGCATTTTATCACAGAATGCAACTGCCCGTACTAATAGAGGGCTGTATGTAGATGAGCACACGGGAGCTGGGGATAATTTTACAACTTCAGCAGGGAAATGTGAAACAAACAAGTACATTTTATGAGCACAATGGCCGTTTGCAGCCACAGAAAATAGCCTGACTCCAATCAGTTAATTAGTGCCAAAGAGCACCTGCTCACTGACTGTTCAGCTGTTAGAGACGAGAGAGAGAGAGAGAGAGAGAGAGAGAGAGAGAGAGAGAGAGAGAGAGAGAGCAGGGGAATCTTTCAAGGGGGAAACGATGAACGTAGTCTGTAAGCAACAATTATTAGTGGCCACTAGAAATGTAGAACATAAAGGACTAGCTGAAAGCACACTTTACAATCTTTTATTATCTTACAATTTCATAAGTCATTAGTTTGAAAATGAAGATGACACAACAGATTTTGTTACTGCTACCATACGCAATACTTCCAAGTGGAAATTTCTGACTCTTGGTCCAGGAGTAACATCAACATGGCCTCCATTCAGCAAAGCAAAAGGATGACACACACACCCCCAAATTGATTTATTTAGATATTTAAATTAGTTACATCCCCATATCAGCCTGCCCGTGCTCCAAAGCAACTTACACTGAATCAAAGAAAAATCTTCAACAAAAAACACATCTAAACAAAATAGAAAAAAGGCCAAAGAACAGCAAAATTTCTGTGGAATGTCCTTTGAAACAAAGCCTGCTCATCGAAAGGACAAGAGGAAAGAGGATTCCAGACTTTTCCTAGAAGGCTCTCCCAAAAGACAGGCGGCCGCATTTCACATTCTTTTAGGTAAGCAATTCCCTGTAATGTGTATTCCTGTATAGAATTCCAGGCAGGAAATCTCAGGGAACTGTTGTGCATTCTTGGGACATTAACGGGCAACAATACAGAGGCATTATATTTTATTGGTTTCTTTTTCCCTAACAGGACCCAAAGTAGCTTATAACACCTCTGGGTGGCTTACACAAAATTGCAACAAATGAATAACAAATAAAAACATTGATATAAATATCCTCATAAAATACAACATAATTACTAAAAACGATTTATATGATGATGGCAGTGCAACAGTAGCAGTAAACATAGATTACAGTCAGCAAATGATTTTTTTGCCGGCACAAAGGGAGGGGTACAGGGAGAAGAGAGGGAGGCCAAACTTGTTACCAGCTAAGGGCCCCCGTACTGCCCTCAACCCTCGGCCTGGTGGGATAGCAACTAGGCCCTGCAGAACTGTACTACACAAGGCTCTGATCCCACAAGGCTCTGATCTCTCCTGGAAGAGTGTTCCACCAGGCCGGGGCCAGTGCCGAAAAAGCCCTGGCCCTGGTCAAGGACAGACGAACACCCTTTGGGCTAGGGACCACCAGTAGATTTTGATCACTCGAGCGTAACACTCTATGGGTGATGTACCGGGACAGGTGGTCCCGAAGCTATGCTGGTCCCTGACCATTAAGGGCTTTAAAAGTCAGCACCAGAACCTTGAACCTGATCTGGTCTGCAATCTGGAGCCAATGCAGCTGATAGAGCACCAGTTGGATATGTGCTCTAAAGGGTGTTCCTGTTAGGACCCTCACTACTGCATTTGGAACCAGTTGCATTTTCTGGAGCAACCTCAAGGGTAGCCCTACACAAAGTGAGTTACAGTAATCCAATCTAGAGGTGACCATTGCATGGATCATCATGGCTAGGTCAGAGGGTGACTATTTGGCCTCGCGGAGATGGTGAAATGCCAGCTTAACCACCCTTGTGATGTGGGCCTCCCTCAAAAGGGAAGCACTGAGGATCATTATCAAACTTTTGATGGACAGCCCACTGTCAACGGCACACCATCAAGGTAGGGAAGTTGGCAACCTGTTCCAGCCGATAAATACCTGAAGCCTAAAGGAGGGAAACATAGCCTTTATCGATTTAAAGGGTGCGTTTGACTCAGTCCCCAGGGACTTGTTATGGGCAAAACTCAAGACTCTGGGGGTGGAGTCTTGTTTGATTTTTTAATATAAGAAATTACATGATGCTACCTTGGGTGTAGGTTGTGTTCCTCCCAATGGTCAACTTTCAATAAGTTTTCCAGTTACTAAAGGAGTTAAGCAAGGTTGTGTTCTTTTCTCTTTATTTTTTAAAATTTCATATGTATAAGACAATAACAAACATACATAAATACACATTGGGGGAAGATTCATTTGTATCGGTTTTTTACATAGTCATTGACCTCATGCTTTAACCAAAGAATTTTTTCCACCTTATACTTTTAATATGTATCTTTTGCTCACAGTTAAATATATAGTTCTTATTTCTTTTTATTTTGGTTTTAGGTCTAGGAATTTTATATGATATGCTCTTCTATCCATTTATAAAATCTTGACCATGTGTCCTCAAAATCTTATATCCTCTCAAGATTGAAGTTAGATTATCCATCTCTGATGTTTCCAGTATTTTATTTATAACTTCTTCCTGTGAAGGAACTTCACTTCTTCTCCAGTGTTTAGCATATAACAATCTTGCCGCTGTCACAATATGTATAATGAAATAAAAGTCTTGGGTTTTTTTGTATTTCTCTGGTGCTATATTCAGTAAAAACAATTCTGGTGTGTAAGGAACAGTTGTTTGTAACACTTTTTGTAACAGTTCATGTATCCAGATCAATATGTTATTCTGTATGTAAATTTCGATTTTAATGTAGTGTATAGATTGTATTAGAAGTATTGTTTTATTGGTTTTAATGTTGTAAGCCGCCCTGAGCCGCTTCGGCGGGAGGGCGGGAGAAAAGTCAAATAAATAAATAAATAAATATTAACTTTATCACATGTCCACCACATATGAAAAAATGAGCCAACATTATTTTGACATTTCCAACAATCATTTGGTAAGGGAGGATAAAGTTTAGCTGCTTATCTGGGGTAATATATCACCTATAAAATACTTTATATATATTTTCCTTATAAGAAGTCACTTTAGTGATCTTTACATTTGTTTTCCATACACATAACCATTGGTCTAAATCAATATTATGACCCAGATTTTGTACCCATTTAACCATACAGTTTTTAACTATTTCATCCTGTTTTATCTTCTGACATTATTATATAAAATTTCTTTCCCGCCCACCCAGCGGTTTCGAAAGCAACTTAATTGCAAGTAGATAAATGGGTACCCACCCTTAGATGGGTGGGGGGCACCCTGTATGGTAGCTGAAGAACGGTGGTGGCGGCGGCGGCAGCGGCGGCGGCGATGATGGCGGTGGCGACTCGAGACGGCGAATGGTGTGGCGTAGCGGTGGCAGACGGGCGCAATCGTGGAAGCGCATCGAGCGATCCCTGGTGGCCAGGAAGAATACATCGAGGCTGCCGCTGAGGAAGAAGGAGCATGCGCAGACGCCCAGCACCAGCCCTGCGGAGCCGGAAGGACGTGGCCGGGCCAGAAGCAGGCGGAGTCGCGCGCCTCAGAAGGAAAGAGAACCAGCCACCACCAAACGCCGGGAAAGAACGCCCGCCAGCCAGAGACCCGACCTGAGCCGAGCCAAGCCGATGGAAGAACGAGCAACAACGACCACCATAGGGGGGTGTTGGTAGGTTGTCCCCAACCCCTACACATTGTGGCCTTAGTTAGGGAAAAATGGTGACTAGCACCACTAAATTCTGTAAGCCGCTCAGAGACCCCTACCAAGGGGTTCGAACGGGATATCAAATCGACTGTTAAATTAAATTAATCAGTTTATCATCAGTATGTAGCAATATCTTATCCATTTCCATTATATTTGTATAAAAACCCAGTGGCTTATCTTTAGTGAATCTCAACTCTATGTACCCTTTCCCACCAACCTATATTAATCTCTTGTCCTTCAAATTTTTCTATTGATTTTAATTCATTTTTATTGTAAATACAGGGATTAGTTAGCAGTCTGTTGACTTTGTAGACTTGTCTCCGGCATGAGCGGGGAATGGGTCATCTTTGCAGGTCCGCAATTCCAACAGATTGGCCTTCCCCAGGAGAGCAGTTAAAAGTTATGCCCAGGTACAGCCAGGGTGCAGCCGGGTGAGAATAGGTAAAGCAGTAAAAGTGGCTAAATGAATTTTGGTCAAAGCATGGGTCAAAGGATGAAGGACTCTGCTGCCTTTGGGAGTCAACTTACTACAGCCAGATGGCCACAGTGGGAGATCTGAACTTGCAGCAGAATGGAAATTAAAGCATGTTTATCACTATAACAAATCCACTGAAGACCTTCCGAAGCTGCAAGTTGGGTGCACAACCAACAGAGAGACAAAAGGGCTGAAATCAAGTGACCGCATGATCCTTTCAGGTGATGACTCTGGAGCCAATACTTGAGGAGAACTCACAGAACAGCAGACAGCCTATAGCTTCTTTTGGGTAAGTAGGCCAGGAGGAAAAGAGACAACTCCAAGGTGAACAAAAGGGCCACAAGAATGGTTGGTCCCCAAATGGGAGGTAGCCCAGATCTCCCAGATCCTACTGGCCAAGGGAATGCTAGACTGACATGTACAACTCAACCTTCTCTAAATATTGTACACATTAACTATGGGCAGACAAAAATCACATTGTCTGTGCTACAACAAATTTAAATTTGAGCCCACTGAACTGTAAGGAAACCTCACCACCCAAAAGACTGGGTGTAAATTCTATGGGGCTTTGGGAAACGTTTTATTTGCATAAAACCTGTATATAGTTTTCTTCGTTAACATTATAAAAGGAAAGGTGTATCAATGTATGTGGAACTGAACAAATTAGGAAAGTAGCTGGGGAAATCTCAGAGCACAGGGGAAGATAGAGAGTAAGGGTACATCTAAAGGAAGTGACTCAACACAGAGAGAGTTCAGAAGAGACAGAGTTCAGGAGTTTCAAGCAAATTTGTTAATAAAGATTTTCCAGATTTCAAGCAAATTTATTAATAAAGATTTTCCAGATTTCAAGCAAATTTGTTAATAAAGACTCTCAATTTCTACCCCACTTGAAACAAGGTGATCTGAAATAAAGATTTCTCTCTCTCTCTCTCTCTCTCTCTCTCTCTCTCTCTCTCTCACACACACACACACACACACACACACACACCAACAACAACAACAACAACTGATCAGTTAAAATAATACCAGGCCCTCACAGACATGATCCCAGGTCACTGTCAGACAAATCAAGGCTCAACCTGTATTCTTTCTGCTACACCCGGAGGCCTGAACCCTCACCCTAGGCTCCTCTAATGGCGCACTGACAAAGCCAGAATAATCCTCTGGTTGAGCTAATCAAAGGTGAAAAGGGAGAATCAGTAAGTGTCGTATCCTTTTGCCACTTTCATCAATCCAGCTAACTGAATTTGAGCTAAAGCTTGGTAAATTTTCTGCAAAGGGAAATTAATATGTAGCACATCTGAGGCCTGGTGGAGGCCAGTAAAATTGGAAAGGCTGCGTTATATCAGAGGGCGATTATTGAGGGGAAGAACAGCCAAGGCCCAGGTAATCAGAAAGAAGCTTCTGTGCATCTTGGATTGCATCCTTACCCACCACCTTGGAGCAGCGGTGAAAACCTCTTCTCCATCTCCCTCCCTCCCCTCCCACATTCAGGAATATATTCTATTGCCTATTTCTGTTGCCCACACATGATTGAATCAATTCAATTACCTCAGAAAATACATATTCAGGCCATGAAGATGCTCTCGATGGAAGGGAGAGGAGAAAAAGACAAAGAAATCTGTACTTACTCAATAATAAGTTTCATTTGGAGGAGGTTTGAAAACAATTCTTCCTTGCATTTGTCCCTGTCAGGTCACATTATTCACAAATGAAGTTTACAAAATATCAATTCAATTTCAATAAAGGGAGGATGAATCTCAACACATGAGGGCTGAATTTACCAAATCATAACCCTTGAGGGGACCCTGGTGGTTTCCAAATATTTTCCAGTCAGAGGTAATCAAAAACAGACTGCTGAATACTAATACATTCAATTTCACCCCTTTTGTTCGCATCTGTTCCTTTATAATACTATTTTTCTACACTTTCATACCCTGATGAGAGTACCATATTCAGGAATAAGAACAGCTGGACTGTGGATGAGAAGGTATCCTGTAAGTTAGACAGCTCTGTAAAAATGGCATATTTCCACACATTTTCTATTTTAAAAATCAGTTTGTTGATTAATAAGCTGGAGGACAGCATAGACAAACGCTAGCTTTCTTTTCGACACCATGACTACTCCCACTAATTTTTAACCTTCTAGAGAACAGTGTAAATTAACTAAATAAGATTCTTCCGTCATCGTTGAAGATTTCCCCTTCTTGTTCAGTCCAGTGTCCTCAGATATAGGGGAGGAAAGGAACAAAAGTTCAATCCTGTGAAAAGCTTTTGTATCATAATGGATCAGTTCACACTGGATCCAGGTTACTTCAGAAGAGCAATCCTTATCAAGACCTTTCTGATTTCCATTGGACTGGAAAGTCACCTGTATTCATGGATAGATGTGGGCTCTAGGTAACTTGCTCAGCCACAGATGACGCAACTCCCAAAGGGAATTAAGAATCCCCATTCTATTGCCTGAGAAGCAATATTATTTAGGATGTACATCTTTGTACAAACTTAAACACCTGAAGGAGGATATCAGATAAGCCTCTTTTAAGCAGTTTCAGGGAAGACTTCTGAGGAAATGGCACTGATTTGGGATGGTCTGACATCAAGCCATCCCGAATGGGTGCCATTTAAAAAATAATCTTGATTCTGTGCATGCGCAGCTAAACAAGGCTGCAATATCATGCCTATGTACATGCGCAAAAAGGTTTTTTTTTAAAAAAAAAAACAAAACACTGCACGTGCCTCCTTCAGTGGATGCCGTCTAGACAATCCACAGCAGAAGCGCCTTGCGGTAAGGCGATTCCCCCAGGGGATGTCTGGTTATGCGAGGATGGATTAAGAAGATCAGGATCAAATTTGAGCTGGCATAATGGTGGGATTAGCTGTCTGTTTGAACGCACCCTATATCACCCTTCCCACCCCCAAGATCTTAACCTTCTCTGCAAGCAGTGATCTTTGCGTGTTTCAAGTAAACAGCCCATATTTAAGCCTCTTCACAAGATCTGGTAATCAGCCATTTATCCATGAGTGCCACTGCCTGGACAGCAACTAGGCAAAAACATGAAATAATTTGGCTCTTCTGCATGAAAGAGGCGACCAGGGCAGACAGGGAGTGAGACAAAGATTATCTGTATGGTATGGCAGATCTCTTAGTTGACCAGAACAGCAAGCCAGTCTGACCTGACCAGAACATACAGGCTTTAGACCAGCTCCAGTCTTTGATTCTAAGGAAGCTTCCTTGGCAGTGCAACCCCACCCCCCCCCCGCTGGGCATTAAGCCAGGCCAAGTCCTTAGATCACCAGTTCAAGGTCTGACAAGCAAGAGACAAAATATTAGCTGTGCTGTTTATCCAGGTCACACTCGTGGTGAGTGCAGAGGGGACCCTGAGCCTGAAACTGGGGCTGTGGTGTCCTCAAGTTGGCACTCATAGGGTTTGTTATGACTTTTTAAGTGACTTTTAATTTATGTACTTTTAATTCACACTGATAGGCTCCATGTGGCAAACCACCTCTTTTCATCTCTTGCGTTGAAAACCCCGCAGGGTCACCAGTGCCATAGGCTAGCTACAACTTGTGAAAGGAATACATATATATATATCATCAGTTTCTGCAAACCTGGAGGACTCTGGGAACAGGGTCTCCCTGGAGCACTGTGTGACCTACTACATGGCACCCAGTGATTGGGAAAAGGGCCCTGAGACCTCCTGCAGTTCCCACACAAGACTCTGGGCAGCCCAGAGTAGGGCCAATGTGGGGAGGAATGGGGCTTCCCCCTCCCCACTGGAGCCAGCTAGTCAGCTGAGGGGAGAATGGAGCCACAGGGAAGGAGGAAAAGCACAGCCAGAAGGTAGAAAGAAATAGGATTTCCTCCCTCACGTGAGTCCTCAAGGATGCCTCTCTGGTGTAATCCAATTTCTAAAACAGATTTTTTTAAAAAAATATAAGTAATAATAGACTAAGCAGCAGCAGCAAGACAGCTCTTTCCTAGTAACTTTAGCATACTAAAATGCTTTCATGAATAGCACAGTCTTCTAAAAGCAACATGGGAATGAACTTTATGGGCCTCGTGGGGAGGGAGTTACATCACAAGTGTGTCACTGCTATTGTGCCATAAGCCATCAGCTGTGAGTCTATGCATACATATACACACGCATGAACAGTGAAGTTCACAGCACTTGCGACGTGTGGATGGAAGTGCCCGTGTAATAAATTACTCAAAATGGCTGAAAACACAATTTTATTCATAGCTGAGAAGCAATGGAAAATTGTGGCACCAGTTGCATAGCATGAAATCTGACTGTTGCCTCATTCCATTATAGAATAACCACTGAGTCCAATCTCACACAGGCAGGTCTGGCGCTACATGAAACAATAAACAACACATTAGCTTCATGCTGTTAAAAAAATGGCTTGACGCTTTGCGAAATTATGCCAGGACAAAAGCCAAATAAGTTGGCCTAATGACACAAACATAAGTCAGCACCAGCAAATAAGTCAGTGTAATGTAACATCCACAAGATTTATTGTCAATAATCAAAGCGATACTTTGGAAGCAAAATTTTTTTTTTTTTTACTTTGGAAGCAAAATGATATTAAAACTATGGTTAATTTAACTACTTAGAAAGCCTATCCTTTGAAACCGTGGCAGTGGTTTGAGATGGCTCTGTTGTGACCATCTATTGGAATGAAATCAACTGCTATGAGATCGTCTCTCTATACAGGCAGAATAAAAGGTCCCACTGGAAAGGAAACGGAAGATTCACTACACAGGGATCTGGCAAAGGCCCAGAGAGAATCACATGAGCAATTTTACCATATAAGTCATTGTTCTTTTTGGGGGGGGGGGTTGTACGCTGCCTTTCTGCCCTTACAAGGATCACCAAAGCAGCTAATAATTTAAAACATACATAATAAAACCGTATTTTAAAACCATTACAAGCAACTACCCCCTCCCTAAACACATGTTAAAACAATTGAAAAACAGAATTTAATACATATTAAACATAAAAAAACAGCCCTTAAAACATTGGTCTGGAAGGAGGGATCACTAAGGGAATGCCAAATGAAACAAAAAAACGTCTTTACACGCTGGCAGAAGACAGCAACAGAAGCGGATGAACTCTCTGTGGGCAGAGAGTTCCAGAGCTTTGGTGCCATGGCTGAGAAGGCCCTCTCTTCCCTGTCCGCAAGGCACCTGAAGCAGGGCCTCCAAAGATGGCCAAAATGGTCAGGTGGGTTTATAAGGCAGTCAAGACCAGCCCCTTGACCTGCTCCCAGAAACAAAGGCTGTGGTCACACGAGCAGTTCATGCTGATATTGTCATGGTACCTCTGCAGACGTAAAGAGCACAGTCAGACAACATCTGCCTTCTCTGCCCCAGTCATCAGCACCCTCCTTTTGTGAAGTCAAGTCATTTGTTGTCGTTATTGTTTGGATCAGGTAGCTATGCAAGCATAAGCACATAACCACCCCTGGCGTTATCAGTCACCACAGCCAAGTAGTCATTCTGGATCAGGAGTCTCAGAGGGAGTTCGAGTGACAAACTCCCCCCAAAAAAACCCCTTCTTCCTGTTTCTGTGTCAGAGTTGCTGTTTGAAAGCATTCTATGATTGACACAAGGGTGAATGCACTGAAAGTGGTACTATTCTTGTGTAAATCTGCACTTTACCATCCCCACCCCCAGTGTACCCTAAGGAAGAGAGGTGAAGGGAAGGAGGCTGAGAGGGGCTGGAGTACTTGGCAGAGGGATTGTGGAGCTGTCCAAAAGGAGCTGGTGTTTTGGATATACACTTATGTGCATGGGGCAAAAGAAAAAGGGGGGAAAGATGCTGCAACAATCTAAACAATCAACTGTAGTCCGAGCATGCGGTGAAGCCAGTTCAGGGTGGGATGTCTGATCAAAATTTCCTGCAACTATTTAAACCATCACAAATAGAGATGCGGCCAGATCGCGCCAAGCCTCCAGTGTGACTGTAGCCAAATTGGGAAGCCAGTGTAAATGGGCCAAGCCTGGAGTGCTACGGTCCTGAATCATGTTCAGGTTTTAACATTTATATGTGGAATTAATAAGAAATAAAACACTTCAAAATATTTAAGCCTTAGCAAAGTTGAACCTGCTAATCCTGTAAGAACTGAAATGCTGAGCCCGCCCAACCATTAGTAGTATATACATAGGCCACAGTGTAAAAGATATGCAAACCAAAAAATACAGTGCAATCATGTACTATTAATATGTATTCAAAAGGTGTACTCAATATACAAAATATATAAAATCTTATTGGTCATTTATATCTCATATATATTACTAATAGAGTAAATTACTTGGACTCCCCCAGTTTAATACAAATTTTCTAATTTCACATACACAATTCCAAATATTGCATAACATTAAAGCACCAATCCATAAAGTGGGAAACATTCCCAAGATTGCTATATCCCCTTCAGGTATCTAGGTTTTTGTGCCTGTTTCAACATAGGTCTTCCTCAGGGAAAGCTACCACATAATATATTTTGTTAAGAGCTGCTAAAAATGATCACTCAGAAGGTCCTGAAAGGTGCTGAAAAGAGAAAAGAGTTATTAGCTGCAAGAACATATACTACATTTCTTAGCAGCATTCTACAAGCTGTAAGAATATATTTATAACTATAGCGAGTTTAAAAAGTGTATATTCTCACAGAGTCTCTCTGTTCTTTTGCATGTACCCAAAGTTGAGCTTGGTTGGTCTTAGAGCTGCTGCTGGACTCAAACTTCATTCTCACCTCGGTTAGCACTCTCATGTATGTGCTAATTCGTAGCTTTTGCTGCCTTGATCTCTTGTGCATGTTAACTCTGACTGGTCCTTCCTGAGACTTCCACCCCACCCCATCCTCCTGTATGTAAGGCTTGAAGAAATCTTGTTTCAATGTGTCTGAGGAAGTGGGCTTGGACACAAAAGCTTACACCTTAAATAAAACTTTGTTGGTCTTAAAATGTGCCATTGGACTCAAAACTTTGTTCTGCTGCTTCAACATGGCTGATCACCTGGAACACAGACTAGACAGACTCTTGACTTCTGTTTGGAGGAGGAACAGCACCCAAACTCTGCCTCTCTACCACAGATTTTAATTGAACAATATAAGATTTAATTTCCTGTTGAGAAACTGGCGGTCTTTATACAATTACTCAAAAAAAAAGTAACCCATTTGCAGGGCAGTATTGGGGGATTAGTCTGGGAGAAAAAATTCTGTTTCTTATACGTGACCAATTGCCAAAAAAGGAGTTTTTTTCTGTTTGGCAGCCAGAATTAATTCTGCCCAAAGAGCTTTGGTGTATGTTCTTTGTTCTTGTTTGTAATCCTTTTCTTGTGACAAGAGTTCTTGTTGGATTACAAATCTTTGGTCACCACTGGATTTCTTAAACTGATAGTAAAGGGCAGAAAGCTCTTTTTTTGCTTTTTGGCAATCCACATCAAATCTGCTAAGGCTCCAGGGTCTGATGGACTGCCTACCTGAATTTTTTAAAGAAAATATCGATTGGTGGGCACTCTTCCTTGCAACCCTTTTCTCTTTTATGGATTCTTCAGGCCTTACCCCCTCAGAGTGGAATACAGCAATAGTGGTCCCCATGTTAAAAAAGGGAGCAGGAGGAAAGCATGCAAATTAACAGCCTATTAGCCTCTTAAATATATGTAGCAAATTATATGCTAAACATCTTCTGGTAAAGCTTGAGGATTGGCTGATCCAAGAAAACATGACTGCAACAGAGCAAGCTGGTTTTAGAGAGTTTAGATCCACTTTGGACCACTGCCTTACAATTCAACACTTTATAGAAAAATATGCTGCTAAAGGCCCCAATTCGCTTTTTGCTGCTTTCATTGATCTGCTTTTGATTCAATATCAAGGCCAAAATTGTGGGCCGGTTAGAAGCTTCCTCCATTGAAAGAAGGCTCCTCTTTCTGTTGCGTGCTCTTCATGATAACACCCATTTGCAGGTTAGGCTTAATACGAAATTTATCGGACCCTAATAACACCAATAGGGTAGTTAGGCAGGGTTCCTAACTAGTCCCTTCCCTGTTTAATCTATATATTACTAATAGAGTAAATTACTTGGACTCCCCCAGTTTACATCCACCAAAACTTCAACAACATTTGTCTATCTTATTGTATGCTGACGATGCTGTCATCTTTGCTAGAACATTGGTTGGCCTTAAAACAAATCTCAGTAAGTTTGCATACTTTTGTAATAATAAGGTAAGAATAAATTTTCAAAAGACCAAGGTTATGGACTTCGGGACCAGACAAAGGAAAAGAATCTGGTCTGTAAATGGGCACTCATTAGAGCAGGTTTCCTGCTTTAAATACTTAGGTATGGTCCTTCAATCAAATGGGGCTAGGAAAGCTGATAGTATGTCGCCTCCCAAGGTGAAAGAACAGCCAATGCTATTCTTAAGTTCTATTGCACCAAAGGGGCCTATTGTGTGCCAGCTGCCCAAAAACTCAAGCAAAGGCAGTTGGACAGATGCCCCCTTAGACCGGGGTCAGTCCAATTTTTTTTGAGTTGTTTTTCAGGTCCTGAGGTATGTATCAAATACACTGATCAATCTAGAGACAGGTGTTACTTTAGCTTCACTCCAGCATTGGCTTAAACTAAACTTCTACCCTCAGGGACTAATCCACGTTACTCTCAGACAACTTTCAATCCAAAAGGCTGAGCGCAGTTCATAATAAACAACATACTCTTGGCTTTTCCCCCCAAGCGATTTTGAGTATGTGTTGGGATGTCGCCAAATCAGCCCTATAACAGAGAATGACGGACATAGAGAGACAGGCAAATCTCAGTCAATGGCCTTAGAGCCCCAGAGTTTGTCAAATATCACTTGCAACCCATGTCCTATTTATCACAGTTCAATACTCACAAGTTTAGGAAAGCCTTCACATTAGTCAGATGTGAGGCTATCCCCTCCGCAATGCTTGAGGGCAGATTCAAAAGGATCCCTACTGAATATAGATTTTGTCAATGTGGCTCAGGAGAGATAGAAACTATTAAGCACATGATACTATTAAGCACATGATGCTCAGATGTAACTGGCATAACAAGATCTGTGACAAATATATTAGTGGGACAAACAGGTGCTAAGCAATGTAACTGATTGTTAATCGATGGGAACTGGACAATTACTAAAACTGTGGCAAAATTTTGGGTAGCATGCTACTGCATCCAAAAATATACAATCAAATATATGATAATGCCTAAAAGTCTCTGTTTTATGTTTTTCTTTATTTTATTATGCACGACTGTATTTTTATAGAATTGTATTTTATTGTTTTAAATTCAGTTATATGAATATTATATTTAAGTATTGCATTCTATGGTCTGTTGCCATAATAAATGCTTCATTCAATCATTCCAATTGGCTGCAATCACCTGTCGTCCATAAATCAAAAGTAAAAAGGTCTGGAGACATAGTGAGAGAAATGTCTACCATTTGTGGGATCTTATCAGAAACTGTGCACCAAAAGGATTGGATCACTGGACAAGACCTCCATATATGTAAGGGGGAGCCTCGTTGATTACATCCTTTCAAGCAAAGTGGGCTATAAGAGGATCTAATTTTATTAGAGATTGTCGTATAAAATTGAAGTTTTAAAGAAATGATGAATGATTTGTTAAAAGAGGAGTTCGGGGGAGAGCAGGTGCTGGCGCGGTGAGAATAGTCGACACAGGGAAGCTCTCCTGTGTGCAGGCTGGATTGACAGTTTTTTAAAGAGGAGTTCAGGGGCTCCCGAATGCCACTGAGCTCCCCAAAGAGGAACACAGTGCAAGGGGCTTGCTTGGGACTCCCCACAAGTGGCAGCAAGTGGGTGGAGGTCCTTTGATTGCCCCAAACAAGTGTTACGCCAACTGCTTTATCTACAGCAGAGGCTAACTAAATTTAACGTGAGTTCTAGCCATCTATACCAAGGTTATGTCTGAACCCAGAGTTCCAGTAATGGAGACCACACAGGTGTTTTTCCAAAACAAATAATCCTTTTACTAAGCAATATCAAGGTCACATACACACAAAATAATCAGTCTCACTTCACATACACTCAAGGTTCCTTTAGAATTACAGAAAGGATATCAAAAATAGTTTCTTATTTACTTGGAGGTAGGTAGGTATTTCTGTTCCAGAATTCTTGTCTGTTCCAGAAGCCTGCTCCAGAAGTCTTGTCTGTTGCAATGTAAGAATAGGGGAGAAAGTAATACCTACGGGTTTAAACTAAATCACACTCGCTAGAACCAGCCAGCAAGCATGGACCTTTTTGGCTGCAGTCCAAGAGATCTTAAAGTAGACAAAGGGATTGTTGGATAGAAAGCTGGACCTTAGGGGTAGTAAAGAAGATAGAGGTCGTGGACTTCCGGTTACAGCAAGGTGAATGGCGATCACACTCTCAGGACACTCCCACGTGCGGTTGGGGAGGGTCTCCGCTTGAGCGGAGAACCTAAGGAGCTTTAGTTTAAAGGCTCCGAACTGGGGCGCACCGGGGAGCTGCCTCTTTGCCGACCTGACGGTCGGGAAATTGAGGCTTTCCCCATGCCCCAAAGGCCCTGCCACGTTGTGCCCTGACAGGAATAGTCACGCCACCGGACCCACCGGAGTGATGGAGTGATGAAACGCATACAAGAGACAGGAAAAATGCTGAAAACCGTGAGTGGATGATCGAAAAACTGTAAAAGTCTTTGATTTCCCCCCGAAGAAAGCGCAGGAGGTGGGCAGGCAGCCCCCCCATAAGAAAACAGGACTTTGTTTAAGCATGAGAAAAAGGGGGGGAGTGAAAATCTAAAGCAGTAAAGTTACCTTTTGGGGAATTCGCTAAAGCGAAGAAGAGGGATCTTTTCCCAAGCTGTGCGGCACGGACTTTTTAAAAGTAAACAAAAAGCCAAGATTTCATGGCCAAAAAGAGATAAGGAGAAGGAGAAGCAAGCGAAGAAGCAGATAGGAACTATCCTAGCTCCCGCCTCTCCGGGACGGCTGTCAATCATCAAGAAAGTGAGATGCTTCGCCCTCTGCTGGACCAAATGCAGAAAATCAGCCAAACTTTAGTAAGCATGGAAAGTGTTCTCAGCAGTCAACAGGCACAATTGACAGATACGGCCAAGAAAATGGAGGAGATTGCAAAGAAATGTCTGGTATCAACAGAAGATACACAAAAAATCAAGAAGAAGGTCAGCAAAATGGAAAAGAAACAAGAAATGCAGGATAAGGGGTTATTGATGTTACAAATGGAAAAATCAAATTTGACTCTCCGGTTTCAAGGAATCCAGGAGGTTGAAAAGGAAGATCTCAGAAGCATATTAATGGAAGCATTGGCACCACTGATGGGCAGTGAAGCGGATAAATTAAGCGAAGAAATGGATCTGGTATACAGATCCTATTCTAACTTTACAAAGAAAAATAATCTGCCAGCTGAAGTGGTTGTCAAATTTACCAAACAATGCATTAGAGAACAAATTCTAAAAGTGACATCAGCAATACCCTTGAAGATTGGAGAACAGACTATAAGGATTTTAAAGGATGTACCATTTGAAATTCGTCAGAAGCGGAAGGCATATAAAGGACCGACCACATTCTTGCAAAATCATCAAATTAATTACAGGTGGTTGATTCCAGAAGGACTGGTCTTTAAATTTAAAGACAAGAGAGAGAAGATTGACTCCATATTCAAGGCACAAGACTTTTTGAAGAGACATGCCAGCTTAGAGGAAGAAGCAGAACTTGCTAAGTGGAAAGTTTTTAGCAGCAACGATGACAGCAGCCCGGAGGGAGGAGACAGAGAACCGGAGTAGAAAGGAGCAGTAAGAGGTGCTTCCTACAACCTGAGAAATAAAAAAGGCAGACGCCCCAACTCCTGATGAACTTTTGAGAGTGCTTTAAAGGACAAAACTAATAATAACCCAAAAGGACATTACTAATATAATTAACCTCTTTATTTTTGACAGGTAAAGAAGAAAGAAGATCCACGGATGAAGCTATGGAATGTATTAATACTAACAAAAGATTAATATACTAATTTACTCATCACTCACCACTATTCTTACTCCCTCTATATACCCTCCCTTTTTTCTGAAAATTTAAAAGCAATAAAATTCTCTCCTTTTGAGGACAGTTTATAAAAAGAAGAAGAAGATGATGATAGAGGTCGTGGAGAGGGAAGATGGCTAGCAAAGACCTAGGGTTTGGGTCTTTACTTTTATAGTTGAATCTCCAGGTGGGTGGCACCTTGCCAAACTGTAATCCCACCTATGTACAAGTCCATCCCATAACCTCCCTCATTGGTGCATGTGGAAAGGAGCAGGTATTTTATGGATTGGGCTAATATTTGAAATACTACACTTTATCTCATGGAATACCATCTGGCTAGGTGTGAAGTCTCGGCTTCCTGCATCCTCTTTGAAGTGTCTTGGCTTTCCCAGGCCTACAAGGTACCATCATCAGGAAACTACAATTCAGATGCAGATCAGGTCCGTGTTCTGCGTGACATCTCATCTCTCCAGCAATGGGGGCATTTCTCCTTCTTGGTTGTTGTCTCTGCTCACAATGGCTAACATGCTTCTTCTTCCCATGAGGCTTTGAGCTGAATGTGTGCAAGCTACATTAACATGAAATGCAGGCAAGTGTTCCCTATGTGAATTCTCTCACAGTAGGTGATGCAAACAGCTTCCTTTGGCCCATGATATACAGATGTGTGCACAGTCCATGTGTTGCTTGTGTAGCAGATATAAAACCATAAATTCATTTCTCAACAGAAGAACCAATCGAGAGCTGTGACCACCCGAATGGAGAGAAGCAGGAAACTTCAACATGTGCTGCTTGTGTAGCAGATATAAAACCATAAATTCATTTCTCAAGAACCAATCGAGAGCTGTGACCACCCGAATGAAGTAAAGAAGCAGGAAACTTCAACTGAACCACTTAAAAAAACCATCACGAGTGTTTTTATCAACATCAGCATCAACATCAGG
Source organism: Gekko japonicus (assembly GCF_001447785.1). Lineage (NCBI taxonomy): Eukaryota > Metazoa > Chordata > Lepidosauria > Squamata > Gekkonidae > Gekko > Gekko japonicus. Next base: position 234,400 of record NW_015174323.1, on the reverse strand, counting down.
TGATCCACTGATCAACATCAATATCTCATGGACTCCCCACTGTTAAGCTCCCTTTAACTCTATTGGAAACAAAAGATTAGTGAAGAATTTCTTCCCCCCCCCCCTCTCTTCCTTTCAGTGGTTAAGAAAAGATCTGAAAGTGTTCTTTAAAATGGCTTGGGCAAAAGAAGAGAAGGTTGTGATCTGAGAACAAAATTGTCAACAAAAATATTGATCTATCAATATTCTGTAGTGGAGGACAAAATTTTGGAAATAATCATTTTATTGGGCTTTGACTAGGGAAAAGGAGCTCCTCTGTTTGGAAATACAAATAAATTATCTGGAATTATATGAACTATATGAAGACCCTTTAAAGGATTATAAATAACTATAATTTAATGAATTCTACAATTAAAAAGAAGAATCAATAAGAACAATTAGGAACTTAATTTGAACTTTTTGTATGTTATATTCTCATAACATACTTTATCTTGGTTTGTTGAAATTATAAAAGTACATTCTGTTTTCTCTGTATTGTTAATGATAAGAAAGCTGGCCTTGGTTGAAACTGTCTCAGTCTTTAATGTGAATATAATGGCTATTGTTTTACAAATATAGAAGTGGCATGATTGTAAGGTTTTGTACTGAAAGGCAATCTGAAAGTTTCTCTGTATTCTAACTTGGGAATGCACCTGCTTGACTTGATATGTAACCATATCAAACTTGCTGTGTCAATAGACGTTAGCTGTGTGAAGGTGTAGGTTGTACTGACATAGTTGTTGAAGAAATTTCCTGTTTTCAACACGATATTTTGGAAACGGCTGGAGTAGACAAAGATACATAGTTGGCTACAGACGTTAAATGATTATTACAGGAAGGAATAACAGCAGAAAAAAAATATGAAAAATGTGCAACCTAAACTTGATTTACTCTCCTAGCAGAGCACAAATCAGAAGGAAGAGCAAATTGACATGACATTTATTATTGTGGAATACATTGATACAGACAATCCAACTGATATGACTTACAAAACATATTCAAAAACAAACAAGCTGACTGAATAACTGGATATGAGACCCCATGAAAGAATGACAAGAGACGGAATTATTGAACCAACAAATGAAACATCTACTCAAAGAGAGAAAAAAGAAGAATATATGGAACCTCAAACTAAAAATTGATTATAGATGGTTACTACCAGAAGATACTTGTTTCATCTACGGGGGAAAGGCTTAAGAGGAGAAATCAGAGAATGGAGGATAAAAATTTATGGAAAAGTTCCAAAATTTTGTGGATGAGAGTGTATATAAACATCAATTTATTTATTTTTTTGGATAAGAAGAAAACACAGTCCCCCAAGATTTTATAAAGTTCTGAATAATATAAATATCATACAGCTGTTCAAAACTATATAAATGAGTTGAAACAGAAAATATACTGAGTACAATTTTTATTAAAAAATGTATGTGAAAGAATATAAGGTGAAATTTGAGGTATTTAGATAGGTAATCTGATGAGGTAATGAAATCCCCTATTATTTAAATACCTATTTAAATGCTTGTGTATGTATGAAACATGGTTTTAGATTTTGAAATGAATTGAAGAATATAATAGATAAAGACTCATACCATGGAAATTGTAATTTCCCCCACTGTTCCAGTAAGGACGTGATGTCTTTAAAGAGCTTATCCATGCTGTATTTAACGAAAAGTTTTGAGATCTCTAGGGATATAGATACCGAGGTACCTAAAGATATCATTGATCCAAGGAAATACAATTTTTTTTAGGTCAGATTCCAGATTAATGGACAATTTTATTGGGTAAATTTCAGATTTAAGAGTATTTATTCTCAATCCAGTCACTGCTCATCCACTGCATCTTGCCTTCAGTCACTCAGGGAAGACCCGGTTTTGTGGTTAGCAGTCACTGCAGCCGATGCAATGCTTTTAAAGAAAACAACATGCACAGCCAATCGGATTGCCAATGTTCACAATTTCTAAAGACATGTATTGTCTGCAAGAGTTGACTTTTTGTATTCTTAAAATTTATCCTTGCATCTTTACATAGTTCTGATTTGTAATTAAAGCTGTCTCTTCCAGGTATATTCAGGCAGGTAGCCATGTTGGTCTGAAGCGGCAGAACAAAGTCTGCATCCAAGGGCACCTTTAAGTCCAACTAAGTTTTATTCCTAGTAAAAACTTTTGTGTGCACATGTGTGAATGCAGACGAAAGCCTATACCAGGAATAAAACTTTGTTGGTCTTAAAGGTGCCACTAGACTCAAACGCTGTTCTGCTGCTTCAGACCAACATGGCTACCCCACCTGAATCTATCCTCGCAGTGCAAAGTTTGAGTCCAGTGGCATACCCAGAATAAAACTTTGTTGGTCTTTAAGATGCCACACTGGACATCCTAACCCTAACCCTAACCCTAACTTCGTTCTATTGGTCTGCTTTGTATGCAGTGAGTGTCTGACACTGTTGCAGACTTGATTAGCATGTTTCATGTTCAGAACTGCCTGTTGCTGTGCCTTGTTTACTGGCTGAAGCAGTTTAAAAAACACTTCAAATCCCAGCTATTTTCATTTAAGTTAAGTTAGCACACCTCATTTGCATGTAAAGTGCAGTCAATGTGAATTGATCAAAACCAAATTAACTGCAATTGGTTCCAATACTTTCCCTGTTTACACATTAGTTTTCTACCTTTAACATATAGATGTATTGAATTCAGCTTAGCAGTGCGAGCATGAATGCTTTGGCCTTTAAAGAGAAACTTATCTGTAATTAAAATCATGCACAAGTTTTAGTGGGAGTCTGTTTACTGCCCACAAAGAAAGCTGATTTTAAAAATGAATAGATTCCTACACAGCAGGGGGATATGTTTCATTCGGAGTTAAATCCCTAAAATTATAACTCTTGGTGCTTAAACACCCTGAACCACATAAATGTCATCATACTTGGGTTCAGGGTTGGTTTGTAAAAAATCTTTATTGATTGTTTCCAAAAATAACCTGACAGATATAGCATTAGCCCCGTGATAATTCTCATAGCCCGCTCTTGCAAAAAGCGTATAGTTTCAGTATGTAAGAGCTTGGCGTAAGCAATTTGCCACAATGCTGAGAGAAGTAATATAGGCTTTAGAATTAAAATCCAAAACAAGATATGGTATTAGTTATAACAGTGTGATTTATATTATAATGCATAGTGAAGTGTTTATTATACTTTAAAATGGTAATTACCAAGCCATCCCTATACTTTTTATTCACTACAGTATGCTGATCTGTACTACAGTCGGCATTGAAATAACTGTTTTTGGTATAGACTATTTGCATAATCAGTACTGTAGTTTATTCTTAGAGCAGATAATGTGGTTCTGACTGAAATCAAATAGTTTCATAGCGTATTGATTACAATAACTGCATATATATGAATTCCAAGATAAGGCTTTTCCTACAGTACTGCCACAAAATTTAACTTTCAGTCATTTTTCGTCTAGTGTTTCTCTGAAAGTAATGATGGGGATAGAGCTGTATAACTGAGCCATAAAAATAGATGGTGTTGGGGTTTTTTTGCCATGCGACTTGAGAACCCATTTAAGTTAGCACCCCGGCACTGGTGGCGGCATCAGCACAGCCCTGGGAGTGGGATCGTCAAGGCCCGGCTCAGTGCCCTGACCCATCAAGGGGGCAGCTGCTGGGTCTCTGCAGCTGCATTCTCTCTGCTCCAATGGCACAAGGGTCCAGTTCCCATGGGATGATGCCCTCACCTGGCTTCCGCCGGTTGACCGGGGCAAAGGTCTCCTCGGAAGGCAGCAGAGAGTTCAATCTGAACTAGGTTTACCTAGAATCAAGTCCCATTCATTTCAATGGGAACTAATTCCAAGCCCATTGAGAGCCTCACCCTAAACTCCT